>NW_024533749.1:0-58218 GCF_016097555.1 Gigantopelta aegis | reverse complement strand
TAAAGTATACTAATGATTATTAGATTCTTACACTGATCTAGGTATTCCTAGGCCTTCTTGTATTTCTTCTCTCTGTTGAGGGAAACCTCCCAATGTGTATTTCAGTAATGTCTTGTACTACTAGCAGTAGTACGGTAGTGGACCTCTTAAACATGTAAGTAGTATATTATGATAGGGGATTTGATATAACTTCTACACACGTAGGCTATTGAGCGCTATTGTTGTTGAAAGTACAGTCAACTTATTGGACCAGTTTATACTGTTTGTTGTCACATCCTTCTATCTTAATGTATTCAGTATTATCACTGACAGTATTTAAACTAATGCCTCATTTGTCCCTCTTGTCATCACCACCACACCAGTACCTAAAAGTGGAGTGTACCATTTTTTCCCCTGTAATCTTCATCTCATTAATTAAAAAGAGTCAAATCTGCATCAACTAAATTATTTATTGAGGTAGATACATCATATTTCAAACATGTGCCACTCTTCAACAACTTCAACAACTTTACATCCAACAATGAGGCTCGTTAGCTCAGAGTAGGTAGTAACTAATGCTAAAAGAGGCTCATCTCTCTCTTAACTAGAAGGGATCTGTTGGAGACAAATGAGCTTACGTGAGAACTTGTAACCAGTGCTGTAAGAGAAGTACCATAATGTTGAGTTCCATTAGTTTGCCTACACGCACAGTCCAAAGCAAACCAACTACAAACAAGACTTCACTGAGACCCTCTTTTGAAGTATGCGGAGTCACCAACTACCTAATTGGATATTAATACAGATGAACTAGATACAAAGATAGCAAATGTTGACATTTATTTAATGATATATCTCCTAATAATAAACAGCAGTGATACGTTCTCACATCACAGTGGGGCAAAAAAAAAAATAAAAATTCAAGTAGTTTCTAGAGATAGTAAAGGGAAGGCTTTAACTAAAAGGAGGTGCAATAGTGAGATCCAGTTGAAGAGAAGTTGACAGTTATTGAAGCAAAGACCACAGATTGTGATGAAGTGCTTACTTTGTTTCCCTTACACCGGAAGCACGTTAGGTGAGCATCAGCTCTCCCTTACTATCAAAGGTCAGTCTATCCTTGGTACTCTCTTCACTGTTTTCTGCTCGCGATTAATAAACTACCCTTATTAACACAAACAAGTAGAGACTATTCCGCTGATATCAGTATTTTGTATTTTGTATTCCTATTTTGAAAGTATTGTGTATTTGTATTTAAGTACTATTCGATGTATTTGACCCCATCCCTGTCTGATATAGAACTATTTAAATATTTTCTGTGGAGTGTATAATTAAGAGTAGTGTCTACTCTGATATTTCACTATCCCTACAAGTTTATAAATGGGACTGCCTACTTTTAATGTTGGTTTTCTGAATGTGATACAAATAACACACATACGTGTTAATATACAGATTATGCGTTAGACTACATACATCTTATTTAGTGTTTTATACTGTACTTGAACAACTGGACACTCAGTTCTATTAAACATAACAATTGATGTCATTATGTCATTTGTTACAATATTGTTTGACTAATGATGTTGAAGTCTTTGCACGTCTATATTTCCACATGCATGGACCAGGGATTGAACAAAAGGGTTAAAATTGAAGGATGGCTAATGACACTCCATACTTAACAAAATGTCCATGTTTATGTTAGTCTTTTGAGTTTTGGTGCTATATCAAATGTGGAATGTGTTTATACTCAAATAAAGTTATTAACTATAATGAGTAAATACATCACAACACACTATAATGATCTCATACATATCTACAGCTAATAAAAACACATTCAAGTATCAATCATAGTCATAAAGCTATCACCAAAATATCTATCTAAAAAAACTTTACCAGTTAAAAGGAAAGTGTCCTCAAATGAAAATTTGTCCTTCCTAGGTTTTTTATCAGGGGGAAAATGAACACAGCAAACAATAATGGTATAACAGGTAGATAGTAAAAAGTAACTACAATAAAAAAGATGAGAAAACTTATACTAAGGAGGATGTTTCCAAATGACTCTAGATATAAATATGTTGAAACCTCTGACATTGTTTAGGTAAGGTCAACTGGGGGGGGGAATGCATCATACAGCCATTTTGAATTAGAATAACTAACTAATCAAGAAAGCTTCAAAGATTATCAGGGTGGGTATGAAAAACTAACCTGCTATATTAGTACAATGTCCATCCATAACAACGAACAAAAAAGATGAGCTGATGTTTCTAAGTAAAATGTTATAGTGACAATATCATATGATAACTTTAGTAGAGGTAACTTTGAAAGTAATGACAAATAAACTACAAATCTGGAGAGAAATTGAGAGCTAGCAACTATAATATTGTAGGAAAAACAATGTATAATTTCCATTGATGCTACCATCATTTTGTCTTTATTATTACAATCATTGGATTAGTGTAAGTTAATAACCAACATAAAAAAATATAAAAAACATTGTCTAAAAACAAGTTTTGTTCTACATCAATTCTAGTAAAGTGATAATAAAATACCATCAAAGATACAACACTACTACATTAATTGATAATTTTTAACAAGTGGGAAATACTACAATTCTATTTATACTGTGATATTTATGAAGTAAGAAGGCTTTTAAAGATTATTTTTTCGCAGAGATTTCTGTTTAAACATGAGGTATTTTCTTTTAAAAGTCTATCTCAAGTGCTTTAACAATGAAAGCAGTGATTTATATAGACCTTGAAGTAGCCCTCTCCCTAAGATACCAATTACAGACTATAAAGGATGTTACGAGAAAGCTACAGAACAGTTACAGACAATTACAGAACAGGTTAACATAAGCCATTATAGGTTTGTATAGAACAGTTAACGAAACTGTTACAAAACACAGTTACAAAGAAACCATGTCTATAACAGTCTTAACAGTTATAACAGTTCTGTAACAGTTTTTGCAATGGTTCTGTAAGAACATAGATTTCTTAAGATGTCACAATATTAACTAGGACTACTAATGTCATTCTTAATTATACACAACTCAAAATTGCAGTCTTACCACAGTTGTGATGGGACCTGCATTCTTTCTTTAATAAATCTTGAAGCTCTTCTAAAGAAAAAAAATGACAACTTTTCATTTAGTACACAGCTGAGTGGGCAAACAGACATATATTACGGGGTATAGGTAAGGATACCTGGGGTCTCTAACAATTTCAGAGACAGTGGATATACCAAGTACATCTGCCCATGAGCTCCTTTGCTCTGTATACAGGACAGCGGGCTGTGTTTACAGTCTTCTAAAGCTCCAAATATATAGAAAATAAGCGCTCTAATTTGTCACTACTCAATGGAGTGTATGCCAAGCATATTTTAACCCCAAATATCTGGATATTATCAGGTATCATAAAAGATACTTTGAACTGTTAGCTGCTTTATTAGACCCAAAGGAAGGATGGAGTAGCTTTCGAGTTTGTGGTATGAGCATAAACCTGAATACAAAGAGAAGTGTTTTGTTTCATTTGCATTAATAATGCTAACCTTACCACGATGTATATTTGTGTTTCCTCTATCTCGGTTCTCTGTGACAATCATCTTCACCTTTGAACAATGGATATCTACAACAGAAAACATATTAATATTCAAATAAGAATTGATTAAATTTATAAGCTACTATTTATAGACAATTATTAGTTTTCATTCATTAAAGAGGCTATTTTTTAATGTAATAGTGACTAAACTAGTCTAGTGGAGTTGGCGCCTCCCTATTTCGATAGTCCATCCCTGCACCCATCAGTTTGTCAAAAGGAGGAGGCGTTAGCATGCTAACTAGATCCAGTCCATCCACTACACTAAACTATAAAACATAGCATAGAGTGTTATTGGCTTACCGTTAACATTGTTCTTTGAGGACAGCACAATTCCATCATCGTCCATTATTCCTATATACATATTAGTATGATAAACAATTTAATATCATATGGTTTACCTATAAACCTATATAATACTTATGATAATGACTACTTTTTTCTCCTTTACGTGCCAGCTAAATTTTTCTACATGTACAAAGTTTTACATGAACTTTTACAATATTGTTTTCCACTTTTGCAAATAATTTCTGGAAACTGATTCCACGATTCTAGTAAGTTCATTCACTAATGATACCTAGTATCCACTTGCATTTCTGTCTTTTGTGGTGACATTAGGATTATCTTTCTCTCTAGTCTGAATAAGGATTTTCATCCTAATCTGTACTATCTTATTGGTTATCTTGTAGATTAGCTGCCTAGACTCTCTGTTCCATAATGAGCATATCTACAACCATCTCATAGAGTTATATTATTTCTATATCTCTATAATTCTATATAGGCTATTGTTATGTAATCAAGTCTGTATTTTTAACTTCATGCAGCCATTGGATAATTGCCATGTTCATGGACTGATTGTGAAATTAATTCAACAAAGTGTTTAAAGTGAAAACAATATAAATACACGAAGATGCTATTATAGAAAGTAATTAACATCATCAACGCAAAGAAAGTGAAATATATAATAAGTTAAGCAAAATCATTTTCAACATATTTAATATTATATATTGATCTAAAGTAATTACTTCAGCTTCTAGGTGTTGTATAGAGTATAGGTGAGGTTATCAGTTGGCCCTGTAGGATCTTGCTCATAGATGTTGCTACTCAGAAATGAGATTATACCACTAGTTTATACAAAGGAATTATCATATATGCGTGTGTGGGTGCTTTCATTATGGAGTTTAAATTAGAACAGCTGTAACTCCTAATTACATATTTCTCCTTGTCATAGTGTTGAACTATATGAACTTAAATTCCATAGGGATTATTTTCAAAAGGTGGTATAAGTACTTGTATGGCATTTGTACTTCACAATGATGTGTCTGTAGTACCATCTCAAGGTATAATTATTCTATATCTATAATCTTTTGTTGTTTATCATGTCTTTCATTTGTAATTACATGCAGCCATTGGTAAATGGCCAGGTTAATGGACTGACTGTGAAATTAATACAACAAAGTGTTTAAAGTGTAAACAATGTACATATGCAGTGTGAGAGTATTATAGAAGTAATTGAAACAATAGACACAAAGAAAGTGAAATATTAAGTTAAGCAAAATCATTTCAATTTTTTATATACATAATATTATATGTATAAAGCAAAATGTTCAAGTTAATGTGATATAAGTAGGAATGCATCATAGTCCAATTCACATACTCTCTTGTCATAATCATGGAAGAGTCCTGTGATTTCTTTAATGCTGATTGAACACCAAAACCTGAGCTGGAGTGACTCTCTAATGAAAAGTTAGCATATCTACTACATACAAAAGTGTATTGTATAGAAAACCCCTATCATTTATTGACAGCTTGAGTTAGTCCACTTGGTTGAGTGATTTTTGTTCAGAAGATAGGAGTGTCTTGGTATCATGTAATACCTAGGGATATGTAGAACATGAAAGACATGTTAATAGTTTTAGTGTTCAATATGTATCCATAGTAATGAGTGATATAAATAACCTCTTCCTTGTTTAGAATATGGTGGAATATGTAGTTCATTTGTATCCCCAATAAGGGGAAAACTACTTACTACATATAGTATTATTAAAATAATGCTGAACGGTATGTTAGTAACCCCGTGGTGTTATTAAGGCTTCATCTCATTTATACATTTTTACCACATAGGTTACTGCAACTGCTCTTATACTTTTTCCATACAATATAAAGATTATTATATACTGAATACCTTTATGAATGTATAAATTCTAAATATGCACTTAAATATCAAAAGCTTTTCTCATGGGCTGGGATAAACCAGTTATCAAATCATCAAAGCAAACTCACTATACTATGATGCACTCACTTATACAGGAATAATACATGCATGTTAATCTAGTAAGTGACTATAATTTCAGTCACATATGAACTAGTGATATACTGTGCTGTTTTTAATAGTATACATACCTTAAAAACCTCTGATGATATGGTTTGTAACAACAGTGGGTATTTTGTGTTTGAGGAAGAACCTGTGCTTGTGAGTCAGTCTGTTTCTTGTTAAACATGTCTAGCCTGATTTACAATGAGAAGTGAGTATTTGGAGAGCCTTTGGCATCACTTTTATATCTTTCCTTGTCCTCTTCTAATATAGTGGAGACATCAGTAGGTAGTCCACAAAACGAACTTGTAAATCAGTGAGAAGATGAACGATCTTTTTAGGACTGCGTTCACTGGTACATCCCAATCTTTTAAAAGTACTGTAGAGGGATGTGGCAGTCATTTCAACTGAATTGCTCTCAAATACAGGAAAGGGGGCTTTTATAATAAAACATTACATATTATATAGTCTTACTTCCTGTCAACGGCTGGCTTCTTGTAATCAGCCTATATGGGCTATACATATTCTCAATGAGTTATTATAGCATGCACTTATGAGATCAGCTAGCTTATTTAAAACAATTAAACAAATTGACTTAATATGGAGAAAAAGTTGCTATCTTTAGTCATTATGCTGTAAGCTAGGACTTCCAGTAAGTAATATATACCTGTACTGGTATATACATTTCATGTAGAGTGGCTATAAAGTCAAGACACCTATTTTAATGGTATATAAATAACAATGACATATTGTGAAATTTTACGCAAAGAGGAAGTGGGTTTGATTACTGATGTGTAAGATGGGCTGAATGCTTTCGACATGTCTGATTTCTTACGCAGAGTATCACCCACGTGCACTGAATCAGATTCAATTATGTAATGACTGCTCAAATAAGGCTGTTTCATGAAACAAGGCCAAAGTAGGATTAACAATATAGCGACATTCCTATATAGTAACTAACAAATGTACCTGAACACAATAGTTATATTGCAAACAATATTTTGCTGTGTTGTGAGCACAGTAAAATTTCCTGAAACAACTTACTAACCTTTGTCTTAACTTAATATGGCACTATGTGTGGATACTATGAAGGATGTCCATACTATGATTCCTAATTAGGTTTGTTTGAGAATGTGTTTGCTGCCCATCCCTATATTGAGTAAAAAAAATTTTCACATTTAAAAATATTTATTTACATTTGTTATTTTTATTTAAAATATGTTCATCAGTGAGTAAAGGAAACAACCCTTTGTAACAGAATGTAACTGTTAATAACAAGAATGGAAATCTTTTGATGAGCTATGTACATACTACATCTGCCTTTATTGTGATCTGCAACTGAGTCAGGAACATCTATCAAAACATTACTCATTTTGGGGGACTTTATTAGTCTATATATAGTATGTACTTTGATTGTCTATGAATGTACTGGAACAAGTTATTTTATTGAACTGTTGAACTCTAGTTTGGGAGAATTGAACTTATGTGTGTTAGTAACTTCATTATTGCAAATAGTTATTAGAGATAATATATTTGGATATCTAGGATAACATATTACTTATTTTAACTTGTGCAAAGTTCATCAAATTTTATTTTAAGAATAAATAGGGATATGGCTGCTATTTAGTATTGCTATCAACTGAAGTGTGATGCTTTCTGGTGTTTAAGATGGGCTGAATGCTTTCATGCATGTCTAATTTCTTACCTAACACTGAATCAGAATTCAAATTATGTAATAACTGCTCAACATTAGGGCTGTTTCATGTAACAAGGTCAATGAAGGATTGGCAGTATCGACATTCCTATATAGTAACTACACAAAATTATACCTGAACACAATAGTTATATTAACAAACAATATTTGCTGTGTTGTGAGCACAGTAAATTCCTGAAACTAACTTATAACTTCTGTCTTAACTAAATATGTCACTTTTGTGTTGCTATTATGAAGGATGTCCATTCTATGATTCCTATTTGGGCTTGTTTAAGATGCGTTTTTACTGCCAGCACCATCCGTACATTATAAATTTCTTTTTTTAGGGGGGGGGGGGGGGGGGGTATATTTATGTTTTTGTTATTGCTATTTAAAATTTGGTCCCAACCTCTGTTTTCTTTATTATTATCTGGATATGTTGCTATTTGCAGAGGTATTACTTTGTCATTATTTACAATGAGAAGTGAATAGTTTGAGTGCCTTTGATGAGCTGTCTTCATTTCTTAATCTTTTCGAGTATACTGGAGATGTTAGAAGGTAGTCCAACAAAAGCAACTGACTTTGCACATTAGTGAGTAGGGAACAACTCTTTGTATCATGATGTAACTGTTTTAGCAAAAAGGAAATATTTTGATGACCTATGTACATACTATTCTGCCTTTATTGTGACCTGCAGCTGAGTCAGGAGCATTATCAAAACATTACTTATGTTTATTAGGCTATACATAGTAGTTTGTACTCAATTATTTATGAACAAGTCATTTTAATGAACTCTTGAAAATATATTTTGGGAGAGTTCACCTATACTATTTATAGCCTAATAAAACATTACATGTGTTTTATTAGGCTATAAATAGTAGTATGTACTCAATTATCTGTGAACATTAATGGGGACTATTTTTTACAGAATGGATAAGCCATGTTATGAACTCCGAACTCTAATTTTGGAGAGTTAAAATTATGTGTGTTAGCAGACTTCATTATTAACAAGTAGCTATTAAAGAGAATAGACTTGGATATCTAGGACAAGAATTAGACCTTTTTTGGTATGTTCATGCAATTATCAACAGCTGACACAAAATGGGCTTCTTCTACTTTAACTACTAATCTACTATCCAATGGTTGACACAAGCTTAATCCATATTATTTATTTTAAGTTGTGCAAAGTCATCAATTTTTACTTTTAGTAAATATGTGTATGTGTATATGTTTATGCACAGCATATACATACTGCTTCATGTAAGATTGCCAACATCCTGTTTGTAATGGACTATAGCAAAATAAGGTAGGAACATGTTTGTACAGTATGACATAAATGGAAATTGAATCCACTAGTGTTTGTGGAGTAAAGGTTAAGACAAGTATACTTTGATAGCAATACAATGTATAGTATATAATAGTTAGGAATGGTAATTGTATATTTTGACATCAACTTTCTCATTTGAAGAGAGAGACAGAGACAGAATGAGGATGCACTTAAATAGTTAAGGATTACAGTCATGTAAGTAATCAAAATCTGTTTGTGTTCAAAGGTTTTCAGGGCTGTTATAATTAGTTTGGGGTTACTACATCTCTCCCTAATAAATTACATAGTTGGCATGTATCTGTTTGGCAGTTATGAATGCGTTTTTACTCTTTGGTATATCAGGAATGTAGGTTCCTCGTCCTTTTGGCCTGGTTCTACTTTGGTGATTCATCAATATAGGGATTTAATTATTGACTCTGTGTTTATTGTGTCCAAGTACTTGATTGGGAGGTTGGTCCAGCTGTGATGTCCGGCAAGAGAATGTTCTGTAATGGGTTAAAAAAGGTATTAGGAATGGTAAGTCTTCTTTCATAAACTCTTGCCAACATGTTATGAATTCAATTGGTGTAATATATTTTTTATTGGTTTTGATGTATCGCATGATAGGTATGAACATATGGTTAACTTTGAGCAATTAATGTTATTTAAGTTGACTTTATCTAGATATATGTACATAACAAGTGGTAACAATGTCAGTGATGGGTACTATTGGCCAAAGTGAACCATATGGACCCAGACACAGATGGTTGTGTGCTGCATGCGGAGTGACTAGCACGATTCTTTCTAAGAAACAACATAATGCAAGGATGCCCTCCAGAGCCTTTCTCTAATGCTTATTAAACTGAAAGCTTATATGTTTATTGAGATGTCTTGTGGCCTTTATTCAAGCATCTACCTAGACTTTTGAGAAGCTCATAGAAGTCCTGCTAAAGTATTTTAAACGATTCCACTTGTCATTGTGGAGCACTACAACTTTCATTGAAAGATACAACAAACTGTTGCTAATTATGTGGCTGAACTATGAAAACTCATCATTACCTAGAGAAGCCTTGTAGGTCAGACTGGTTTATGGATTGTGGCTAAGAAATGAAACCATTAAGAAGTGACTGTTAATGGAAGCAGATTTAGACCTCAAAAAGGCTTTCGACATTCCTGTCAGTATAGACCCAGAGAAACTGTCAAGCTGAGTTACCTCAGGTTGTTACTGCTGCTGTGTTTCATACTTTCACACCTTGCCCACAGAGGTCTAGCCACTGCTCATTGTCCTAGACACCTGCCTGACCTTTGAATTGCAGACTATCAATCTATAAATGTTGTGGAAAAAAGGGCACATTTCCAGAATATGTCAAAAGAGACAAAGAAACAAAAAAAAACCAGTAAATCAAATAAAATTCAATGGGAGGAAGAGAGACTGACTATTCTTGTTGGAAAAGGAGTACCAACCAGACATGGGGCAAGCACTTGAGTGCTTGTGCTTGAAAGCTCTTTAGCACATTTTTTGGAATGCTTGGAGGTGCTTTCAAGCATTTATTATATACAAAGCATTTTATGCTTGTGCTTGTGCTTAAGCACTTATAGCATTAGTGCTTTAAAGCACTTTATAAGCACTTTTAAGCACAAAGACTGCAAGTTCCTCTTGTGCACCTTAGCACATCTATTAATACTCTTTTGCTATCATATCTGTTTATCCCATCATTTAGCAAATATAACTACAACTGTTTGGGAGTTCCTGTATCTTTTTATGTAGTAGAGCAGCTGTTTAGTTGTGGCAAGCAAGATCTTTAGGCCAGAGAGATGCCGACTGTAGATAGATACTATTTTCTATAACTAATGTTTATACGATCTAACAAGAAGTACTTTAAAAGTTTGACTTAGATAAAAGATTGTTTATTTGAAGGACATTTTTTGTCAAAAAATGCTTGTGCTTGTGCTTCAAGCATTTTTAAGTGCTTGAATTTGTGCTTCAAGCACTTATTTTGTAAAGCATAAATGCTTGTGCTTGGCTTAAAGCTCTTTTATGAATGCTTTAAGTTGTGCTTCAAGCACTTCAGTAAATGCTTGCCCCATGTCTGGTACAACAACGTAGAAGAAACAAACACTACTTCATAGAAAGAACTAGAACAGGAGGACAAGGTTTCTCCTATATTCACGTATCAATGACATAAAGTAAATTCCCATTTTTTTGAAGAAATTCCTTAAAGCTTATTGCTTGTAATCGAGTCTCATGATCGGTGACAATCATTTGTGGGAGGCCAAATAGGACAAATAAATTACACATTTTTTTTTGTTTGGTTGTTTCAGTTTCGTTGATGTCATCAATTGGAATGAGTATATCAATGATAATAAAAAGCAAATTCCCCGAGAAATGGGCCTGCATAATCTAGATATACTCTGGACTGGGGTTTGAGAGCCATTCCCAAATTTGTGGGGTAAATACTGGTGGTATAAGATTATCTATATCAATGTCCATGCTGTGTTCATAAATTGTCAATGGCTTGTTGAACTGATGCTGTTGTCCGTACAGGTTCATCTATTTATGAAACATCTTTACTATGAAAACAATAGGCAAAGCCTCTTTATATCAAGCTGTTAATATTTTTCATTCAGCAGGATACAATGATCTTGAAGCAAAACTAACAGAGCACTCTGTTCCGACTCCCAGCTTGTGCAACAAAGCTATATCTACTCATAGGGAGATAGATCACAGGCCACAAGCAGAGATTTCTTTGGGTTCAAAATAATCGAAATGGACTAACGTCTTAAAAGGGCTCAGGAGTTTGGTTTGGACAGCTTGACAGCTTGTCTTCAGTAAAAGTCTAGAACTGGCTTCATCCCTTGTGAAGAAGAGAGGTTAGTGTGTCAATTCAGATCTAGATAAGGAGGAATGACTTCTTGAAATAATTTAGGAGCCTAGGAATGATCTTAATTTTAGGAGTGGATGCTTCTATAGTTGTTCTCTTGCTGATGCTGGTGTGCAATTTAGGAGATGGTCAACTTGATATAGGAGTGCTGCCTGGCAGGTGGTGGGATGATGACAAGTGACCCCCATAACAAGCAGCCATTCTATAGTGACAGCTGATTCACTTTTCTGCTAAAGGGGCTCAAACAGGTTGGGTTTGATGGGGATCATTTACTACATTACATTGTCTTTATGCAGGATAGCACTGGGTCTTTGTCAGTAATATGGGAATCAACTGGTGAGAGGATAATTTGTTCTAATAATAAAAGGATGTCTCCTGGTATTGGGATATGTATGGCTGTGTCTGATAAGGTAGATGACTCAGTGTATCTACTTATGGCTGGTCTTTCCTCAACTTGTAGACAATGGTATGGGGCTATGAGGTTAAAGCAAGAGCCCATCTCTACAAATGAGCTGTGGACTAGGTTATTATTAATTTTGTTCATTTAGTACATAGATCAATGGTTTTGTGGTCAGTACAGTAACAAGTGTCATTAAAGTCAATTTATTCTAATATTAGAAAAATCTATCCTGGTATTAGGACATCTTGGCTGTGTCTGATAAGAGTAGATTACTCAGTACATCTACATGTGTCTTGGTCTCTCTCAAGCTTGTAGACAATGTTATGGTACTAAGTCCCCCCTATCATTTACTCAAAACAGAGGGATGTTAAAAACAATTATAATCCATATACTATAGGAGTATTCTTTAGTTGGAATTATAATTTTTTGAATGAAAATTTGTAAGTATAAAGTTTGATTTGAGCAAAAAGCTTTGTATTGGGTTATTGTTACTTTTGACTGATATCTAATTGTTTAGCCTTTAGTTATTGTGAATTTATTGGAGTTGTTCCCAAGTTGCTTTAGATATAATATATGTGATTGTCATAAATAATGTTATAGAAGGCTGATGATAATCAGATAGATATCTCACAGTACTGGTGTACAGTATGGACATTTAAGTTAACTAAAATACACCACTTTCCTTTGCTATGTGTAATAACATCTCTATTTTATATATAATCCTTCATCATGTCCATTTTTTCAGATAGATGCAGCATTGGATAATCTACTGCTTCAATGGACTAATTGTGAAATGAATTTGATAAAGTGTTTTGAAGTGTAAATAATACAAATATATATTGTGAGGACTGTTAGAAAGGTAGTTGAACAATTGACACAAAGAAAGTTTAGATATTAAGTTGAGCAAAATCATTTCAAGTTATATGTAAAGCAATTTGCAAAAATTATAAATGTATAAAAATAATATAATACAAGTAAGGAAACATCATAATCCAATTTCACATATTCTCTTGTCATAATCATGGAAGAGTTCTATATTTCTTCAAATGCTGATTGAGCACCAAACTGGAGCTGGAGTGACTCTCTAATGAAAAGTTAGCATATTACTACATACAAAATGTATTGTTATAGAAAACCCCTATCATGTTATTGACAGCTTGAGTATAGTCACTTGGTTGAAGTGATTTTGGTTTAGAAGATAGGAGTGTCTTGGTATCATGTAATACCTAGAGATATGTAAAACATAAATGCCATGTAAATTGTTTTATGATAAGTATTTAATCATGTTGCCATAGTGATGAATGATACAAACAAACATTCCTCGTTTATAAAATATGGTAAGGTAAAATAGCTCATCCTGTATACTTAATAAGGGGAAGACCAACCACTGCTTATAACAATGTTTAGGTAATCCTGCCAAGTCATTTTCCTAGTAAACACACACTGTTATTAAGGCTTCATTACCTCATATATTATTACTTTCTACAAGTACTAATACTTTTCTCGTACCAATATGATGACCTGGTTATAATATGACTTAGTCTATGCATAAGTAAAAATTTATGTAATTAAAGAATTATCATCAAAACGTCTTTTTACATTTGATGTAAATACATAATGCATGTTGTACAGTACATGTTATAAAAAAAACACTCAATATAGTTAAGCATGTACACTTCCATATCTGAACTAGTGATATACTTTTAACTGTGCTGTATTTTATAGCATAATATAGTGCTAGTATGGCTTCATCTCCTTCATACATTATCTACAGTTGAGGCTTTTTCTGCAAGTGTACTCTCCTACCTTTCCCATATAAATAATATCTGGTTATATGCCAAATACCTTTATCAATCTATAATTCTAACTGTAAAATATTTTTTGAAAAATATTGTCATAGTTTTCTTACAGGCTGGCATGAAAACACCTTTCAGTTATCCATACAACATATTTAATGATAATAAGTATGTGTGTACATGTTAACATGCATGCTAATGCCATCTAGCAATTGACAATAAATCGTCAATATCTGAACCAGTGATATAGTGTGCTGTATTTAATATCACACATACCTTAAAAACATCTGATGATATTGTTTTGTAACAACAGTGGTACTTGTGTTTGAGGAAGAACCTGTGTTTGTGAGTCAGTCTGTTTTTTGGTAAACAAATCTAGCCAGATTTACAATGAGAAGTGAGTATTTGGAGAGCCTTTGGCATCACTTTTATATCTTTCTTGTCTTTTTTACCTAACATATTGGAGACATCAGTAAGTAGTACAGCAAAACGAACTTGTAAATCAGTGAGAAAGAGGAACGATCTTTTGCACTTTGTTCACTGGTACATCCCAATCTTTTAAAAGTACTGTAGAGGTAGTGGTACTCATTTCAATTGTTACTGAAGAAAACAAACCTTATTAATCATTATATACTGCAACTATGTCTAGTCTTATATCCTGTCGTTTGGCTTCTTTTAATCCTTGTTAGGTAACCACTATGTAAACGTATTATGTATATATGATGTAATCAACTTATGGCTGTTCATGAGTCATTATGATATCAATGTATGAGATCAGATATTAACACTTGAATGACTTTACCTAACTGTATAGAAGTTAATTACAATTAACATTTTTACTTAATAGTGCTGCATGGATTTCTAGTAAAGTAATATGAATATATTGATATGTACTAAACATTTGCCGTCAATAAATGCTGGACTGGACCAGTTTTTGGTGTTGGTGCCCCTCATGAAAAGAGAGCTTCAAGTAGCTATCATCGGAATAGGTGTTAAGTGAAAAAGGAGGAGCTTATAAGTAAATTAGGCGTTTCTGTGACCTCCCAGATTTTTGCCAGGCTGTACCAGTCCAATACCCTTTCTCTCTATGCAAAGGGACAGCCACACCAGACTAGGACTGGACTGGTTGTCACGGAATGGACGAAGCCCTATAGATCAGAATATTATTTAAAACCATTACATTTAGTTAATAGCAGTGGAGCTGGGACATCATTTCACTGGCACTACTAAGCAGTGATACATAAATTAAACAATTACAACTCTAAAAAAAGAACAGAATAACAGACGTCAAATTGGGAGGAGCTCGCTGTAATTAAGTTGCCACTTCCTTCTTAGTCTAATACTGTCGGAAGGAAGAGATTTAACTTTCTCATTGATAATAAAATTTCAGGTTGTATCCCATTAATATGGTCCGCTAGTGAGTCCTAAACATTTAATAGTGTGGGAGCTATAAAGTCAAGAGCTGATATTCCCACTGCTATTATTAAGTGCTATATTGTTCAACTAATACTGTGACCATTGAGATAACCCTTTTAGAAATGGATTTGAGCTCTCTTCAAAGTGCATGTTAAATGACTCGTATATATATACAAGAGACATCTGTTGTTAGTCCAGTAAAATCAATTTGTGAATAACTACATTTACACTTTGCTCAATGAGTCTTATCATGCATGTCTGGTTGTCTGTACTAACATGACCTAATACTGAAATTAATGACTGTTCATATTATGTAACAAGTCCAAAGTAGGAATGGTAGCATGGACAATCCCTACATTATAGCCATACATGTACTCATGATCTGTTTATGGTTTCTGTTATCATATATGTTAGCCCCAACAGGATATGTATCCAATTACTAAATTTCTATAAAATGAGTAAGGGAACAACCTTTCGCACTGGCGGATCTAGGGGGGTGCCTGGGGTGCACAGGCACCCCTTTTTTATTCTATAATAAATTCATAGTCAATCATTCAGTCACACCCTAGTGGTACATAGTTATTACCTTTATGTACAAATTCTTGCAGCCACACCTTACAATTAAAAGGGTGTGCTATTAATAATAAATACTTATGAATATTTATTAGGGTTAAAAAGTTACTTTGAACTTCTCAGTATAATATTCAGCCACAAATATGTTAGTGATTGATCTCTTAGCATTTATTGCTGATACAGCCAAAGATGTCTCAGACCTACGGTTGTCAATATTAGCTGTATCAGTTAATAAGTCATTCTATTGAACTCTGAACCAAATAATAATTCAATTTAGGAGAGAGTTAAACACATATCTGTTTCATTATTAAGAAAAAGTTGTGAGAATAAACAAGGAGCATTTTTGGCATTTTTATGAAACCCACATGTGACATAAAAGGGCTTCTCATACTATCAACATTCTGCTTGTAATGCAATGACTTAATGCGATGTAACAGTATACACATGAATGCATATTACTGTAAAAATTGATAATGTTACTTTAACAACTAATTTGTACGTTATATTAATGGATTACTACGGAATCTAGAGTTAATGTAAATTACTTATCATATAATTTGTTGGTATCGTACAAAGCAACAAATTATATAGCAAGTAATTTACATAACTCTAGATTCCCATAAATAATCCATTAATGTGAACTACAAATTAGTGTTTAAATAACATATTAATTTTTATAGTTAATAAATATTGAATCAACTATATATTTTGAATGTTTGAAACTATATTTTTGTAAACATCAAATATGTACTAATAATGTAGGAATATTCTTCTATGGAATTTTATTTTGTGACTTTAAAATTAAAGCTTATGTAATAATTATTACTATTAGGTTATTTGATTGTCTTCCTTTCAGTAATCTTTGACTTCTTGAAATAGCCTACAATTATTGTGAAATCATTTAAAGCTGTTTTTAGCTGTTTTAGATATTAAGTGATGTTATAGAAATTGATGGACAATTCTCATTCTACTAGTGTACAATATGAGCTTTGAGTTAACTGACATGCACAACTTTTATTATGTGTATTATTCTCTATTCGTCTCTTATCTATATTCTATATATATATATATATATATGTAATTATGTTTTGTAAATACATTGCAGCCATGGTAATCTCTGTTTCAATGGGACTAATTGTGAATTGAATTTAACAAGGTGTAAACAATGTATATATATGGCAAGGCTATTATAGAAGTATTTAAACAATTGACACGAAGAAAGTGAAATATAAGTGAGCAAAATCATTTCAACTTATATATATATATATATATATATATATATATATATATATATATATATATATAATATATATATATATATATTATATATATATATATGTATGATGTATGTATGTATGTATGTACATAATTATTATTATTACTATCATTATATTATTATTATGAATAAAACAATTTAAAACATTGAAAGTGTCCAAACTAAAAATGATACAAGTAAGAAGTACATCATAATCCAATTTCACGTACTCTCTTGTCATAATCATGGAAAAGTTCTATGATTTCCTGAAATGCTGATTGAGCACCAAAGCTTGAGCTGGAATGGTTCTCTAATAAAACATTAGCATGTCTACTACGTACAAAGTGTATTGTATAGATAACCCCAATCATGTTATTGACAGCTTGAGTATAGTCACTTGGTTGAAGTGATTTTTGTTCAGAAGATAGGAGTGTCAGAGTGTCATGTAATACCTAGAGATAGTAAAACATGAATGACATGTTAATAGTTTTTTGAGCAGTTATTTTTTGTCCATAGTATTGAGTGACCTCTTCCTGTTTCCATAATAAGGGAAGATCATGTACTACTATAACAATTACAAATAATGCTGTAAGGCATGTTTGTAGTAAACACAGTGTTATTAGAGCTTCAACATCTTCATACATGTTATCTATGGCTTTTTTGTAAGTGCTCTCATACACAATAGGAATATCTAGTTATGATACTGAATACCTTATCATGGCATAGTTCAATGTGCTTAAAAACCAAAAAGTTTAGTTATACGCTGGCATGAAGCTAGCAGGTTATCAATCATCAGTACAACACACTGTATATGACATAAAATATGCATGTTAATGTAGTAAGTGGACTATAAACTTGAGTCACCACATGAACCAGTGATATACTCTGCTGTATTTAATATCACACATACCTTAAAACACATCTGATGATATTGTTTGTAACAACAGTGGTACTTGTGATTGAGGAAGAACCTGTGCTTGTGAGTCAGTCTGTTTCTTTTTAAACAAAATCTAGCCATGACTTACAATGAGAAAGGAGTATTTGGAGAGCTTTTGGCATCACTTTTATATTTTTCTATCCTTCTCTAGTATAGTGGAGATATCAGTAGGTATTTCAGCAAAACGAACTTGCAAATCAGTGAGAAGAGGAACAAACTTTTGCACTTTGCTCACTGGTACATCCCAATCTTTTTAAAAGTGTTGTGGAAGTAATTGTAGTCATTTCGATTGAAGAAATCAAACCTTATTAATCATTATATATCGCAAAATACATCCGATTTTACTTCCTGTCTGACATTATTAATCTATAGCTACAAAGAGTGTTAAAAGTTATTAATGTTTGTTTGCGATCAGCTAAATCCAAGAAAAAGATCTTATGATTATACCATTAACTAATAGTGCTGCACGACTTCTAGTAAAGTAATGCAACATATACTGGTATATACTAAACATGACATAAAATGTCAGAGTAATGAATGTTATTTTATATTATATCTATTGTCTTGGGGATATCAGTATCGACATTATATCTAGTTATAATTACACAAGGTGCATCTTGTGTGGTTAAGCTATAAAGAAATACTCAAAAAATACTCAAGAAGGTCAAATGATATAGTCCAGTTTAAAGTGAACTTGTAAATCACTATATCACTGAGTTTTTTTTTAAAAAGATGCAATGGCTGTTGTTTGCACTTAAAAAAGACACATTGTCATTCCAACTGTGTCTCGGTTACCACACATTGTCATTTCAACTGTGTCTCGGTTACCATAGTTCATCAATATGATGTACAGTCAACCTTTGAGTTATTAACAAACCTAAAATAGTGTAATTCAATAAATGAAGCCAATTATGAAGCCAAAAAAATAACCTTTGTAGTTTATTGCTTAATTATTGAAGCCATGAGGTACTAAGCATCTGTAACTAAAACAGTAGGTAATATGTGCAAACAGTTCAAGTACTAGACCACCATAGTTGACTAATATATATCGAGCAAAAGTTCTTATAATATATCTACAATATAGTACTTTTAACAAAATAACAAAACTATTTGACATTAGACATACCCTGCAAAACTGTATAATTATATTCATGATAGAGTACAATAGCAAAATTAAACAAAACCTTTTGTCAAATTTATAGGGCGACATGATATATACGAGACATACTTATTGTGTATATGAAGGTCATCATCGCTATAACTTGTTAATTCAACAGTATTTCAAAGTTTGCGTGGATGGGTAGCAAAAAAATCTTCTGTGTAATCATTACAATAAAGACTAGGCTGAAAGTGTTGTACATAAAAATACTATTTTTTATTGGAATGTTGTCTGCTATATTAAAGCATGGAATCAAAAATATTAAAGTATTTAAACAATGAGTGTCAAAAGATCATATAATGTGAAAAAATAAAATCACACAGTTCCGAATACAAATATCATAAGCAAATAATTAACAGAAGAAATATAGTATAATCTTATTCAATGTTCCATCTTACTAAACAATGGATTTCAAAGCATAGAATTGGACACTCATACATGGCCAATCAGCTTTATATTTTCTATCACTGTAGTAGTATCTGCTACATTTTGTTTTTTCCTGTTGATTACTATAATTATCTTGTAAATTCAACAAAGTATATTATAAGAAATAAAATCATTTCAATTTTTACATAATACTATATGTACAAAGCAAATGTCCAATGTTAATATGGATACAAGAAGAAATACATCACAGTCCAACTTCACCTTCGCTGTTATTATAATCATGGAAGAGTCTATAATTTCTTCAAATGCTGATTGAGCACCAAAACTGGAGCTGGAGTGACTCTCTAATGGAAAAGTTAGCACATCTACTACATACAAAATGTATTGTATAGAAAACACCTATCATGTGTAGTGACAGCTTGAGTATAGTTACTTGGTTTGAACGTGAATTTTGTTCAGAAGATAGGAGGTCTTGGTATCATGTAATACCTAGAGATATGTAAAAACATGAATGACATGTTAAATTGTTTGTGAGAAGTATTTCTACATAGTGAAAGTGATATAGACAGACAAAACATTTTCCTGTTTATACTAAAACAGTTTATCCTGTATTCTTAAAGGGGAAGACAACCTACTATCACCAATAATATTAAATTAGTGCTTACAAGGCATGTTTGTTGTAACCACACATGTTATTAAGGCTTTATCACTTCATACACTATTAAAGGGGTTCTGTAAGAAAACCCATTTAGAAATGCATGGTTCGAGAATTATTCAAAATGGATGCAAGCATGGATTCATATATATATCATTGTAAAACTGATCGGTCGATTTAATTAATTGATTTAATTATACATGTTGCATGTATCATGGGATTGACTGTTATGGAACTAGTAGTTAAAACAGCTCAATTTTTAATTTTGTATCTTGATGGATGCGTATAAAACTGAATAATATTCAGCAACATGTAAACAGTAATATAATCAGAACGGTACCACCTTAAAACCTACCTCATTGAAGATAAAGAATCCATAGTAACAGACCTGGCCTGAATCCTGTTATATTTTTAAGAATAAAAATATCAATTATCATTAGCTATGTAAACATCTTGGCTATTTATATTTAGTAATCAAAAAAATGTTTACTTTTATAATATAACTATATATCCAATAGTTAATCATTGCGTGAGATCTGTGCTATTTTCAGTTGACATAAGGGAAAATCAAAAACTATGATGTTCGTCAACTCAAGTATTTTGAAATATATGGGTACATGAGTATGAATTACGCTAGTATAGACTGATTGCCTGAAAGAAAATTCATTAACTTTACTGGCTAAGACTGTGTACTGAGTTTGGGAATGTTAATGATTAAACTTTGCTCCTATGGTTTACAAATGATTTTATTTACCAAAACAAAATGGAGTCTTTCAAATATAATTAATGTTTGCTGGAAATGATTATAAACGTGTCATACCATCAATTGGTTGATTAAAATGTTTAATGTTAAATGATTGAAATGAAACACTTTTTGGAATACCAGATGAACATGAGATTATTGACATATAAAATGATGCAAAGAATTGAAGAAATATTTGTGGAGTGGGAAGGGTTCTTTTTTTTTTTCCAACAATGAGACAATTCAAAATTTAATTGTAGGGCAGATGATGTTGACACCACAGACTTTTCAAGTTGGAATTTGAAAGCTAATAGAGTACTACTAATAAAATGTTATATCAAAATACAAGAAGCAATATAGCTGCATGTTAAACATTTCATTTATAAAAATTTAACAAAACAGGTAACTAAAAATATCTTTAAAACAAAAAAAGAAATGCAGGGAGGATTATGTCAGTCAATTTATAAAGAATGTGAACTACATAGCTAGGAAAAATGCAATTGCATCATCATTATATACTAGCACAAAGCTTAAGATGATTACCAATTCAATAAGATATACCTTAATAATATCGTAGCATTATTAAATTCTGTTCCTATGCGTGGGGTATTTTATACATTAGAGATGATGCTGTTGACATCCCTTCTTATATTGTTCGAACCCTTTGTAAAAGGACTGACGTTAGCTATCCCAATACTTGCTTCATTTTAGAAAATGTCAGTTATATAGTCCTAATATAAATACTAGTGAAGATTAAATCGTGAATGTATTCAATGATGCTTTAACTATAATATATGATGTCAACATTCAACTCAATGTCTACTCATTTAATTTTCTTATAACAAAGGACTATATATCATATCCATTGTCTAAACAATTTTTGATATTTATTATGACCTTTTAACCTGCGATAATTTTGCATGACTAGTCAGGTAGCTAGCCATCCTTTCCTTTTTGATAAGCTTGTCTAAGTTCCTTTTATACCAATCTCCACCTGTCAGCTTGAAGAGGGGAAAGATGCTAATCAAAGAGGAGGAAGAGGAGGTGTGTCATTTGTCAAATGATAATTTGTGGGGGGGAGGGGGAAGTGTGAATTGTATTGCCACTTTCATTTTTCTGAGTGAAGTGAATGAAGCTATACTTTGGGACAATGCTCAAAACTAAGTTCAAAGGTCAATTCCAGTGGTAGGGGTAGTTATAAATTTATAAAATTTTTTTGCATTCAACCTCTTAATCTTTCTACACAAGTTATAGTATGATAATATTTAACATAATTGTATGTTACCCAATGTTTACCTTTTCTTACTCCTTCCTATTTGCTTCAAAAAGAACTGAGATTCTATCGATATTACTTTCCATGTGGAGGGTGCTCTTTCGACAACTTGTCAAATTTAATACGTGATCAGAGCTTAACGAAAACACCTACTAATATCTCCAACAGGAAGGACAAACCTCTTGGACTTTCTTCTAAATAGTAAATACAACGGGCTTGGTCTCATTAACTATTGATGACTATTTTAATGAATAATAAAAACACAATAAACCTAATGCACATGATACGCACTCAGTTTGGATTACTATGGGGTCTATACACGGTTTAGATTAATTCTGATTGCATCAAATAAATTTATGAATATTAAGTGGATTTGTTCATGTGACTACATATTTGACAGACACACTTAAATTGATATGTAATAGAATGTCAAAATGAGTTATGTATACATGGAATTTTTTTACGTGTGGGAGTGTCTGATATCGATGCGGACAGTGCCATTTATTTCCTGGTAAGATTCTATATTATATTTCTATGTAAATTCACGATATGAAGTTAAGTAATCATAAAACGACTGGTGTCAATTCTTGCAAACTCTGTAGTTTTCTCTTATAACATTATGTATGGTTTGTCTCCTTCCTGCATACAGGTGTTGTCTCTTTCAATTTTATTAGTCAGTTTGAATATTGACTTTGCCCAGTATCATTGCCCACACCACGTGAGTAACTACTTACCTGATAAAGCTGGCATGGTTCATATGGCCGACATAATATTTTATACAGGGCTTAATACATACATAAATACATAATACAGTACACACATATACATATACGCAAACATATATATATATAGGATAGTCAAGAATGAATATCTCATAGCAAACATTGTTAGGCTTATATTTTTATATATATATATAGTATGTATTGCCATATACTTCAACATGGTGTTCCGAATACAGATTATACTATCTCATATGATACGTTGATGACTGACTGATTTTTGTTTTATCATTTGCATACTAAGCCATACCTTAGCCATAATATATGGTATGAATTGCCTTAGCATCACTTAAAAATATTTTGCTCTAGGAAGCGCAAAGCAATATTCAATAGCCACTGTGAACAATTCATTGCCCAATAGTGAGTGTCCAGATTCCACTATTATGCTAATCTCATTCTTTGTGTTAGTGCATGGTAAATACTAAATATGTGAGGCGAGATGATACTGGATGTTGGACCAAGTTACCATTAATTGATTGTTTCATGTTGGGGACAGTATAATTATTTATTCATAGTAGCTACTGTATTTGCTTTGTGATATTGTTATTCCTTGAGTACTAGTTAAAAGATTTCTATTGATGGTGTCGTCATGGTTTAAATGAAATATTAGTCTAGCATGGGAATTTGGTTTATGGTTACTTCAATACTTGCTATATAATTATTATCACAACTAGCTACAATTGTTTATGTTTAATAACTTTCAAGTTATTACTATTACACACCATCTCCCCATTTTGGTAGCCACAGAATAGACAGAAAACACCTCCTAAAAGAAATCACCAGGTATAATATATAATATAGTATATATATATATATTATTACTTTCTTCTTTAATTCTTTTGCTTTCTGTGTGTGTATAATAAAACTGAAAAGTATAGGTTATTTATAGTGGCTATATCTTTTGTGTATTATTAACACAAATAACATACTCTGATATGAAATTAATACAGTTAATTTAATAATGTTTGGGTTTAGGGTCTCAGGTATAGTATTAATTTCTCATTGAAGTAGTATGTATTTCCTGTGTTATATGAATAGCCATTGCCTACTTATATCCATAATGATTGATTGATAGGTCAATTCTATGTACTGTAATGTTAAAAGCTAAAAAAGTCTGGGCCTTATATATAGTTACCTGAAGTTACATCTATAGATTATATATTGCACAACACTGAATCTCTACTGGCTTATTAGTGGTCATGGTTGACAGTAGTACTGGGAACATCACATGCTCAAGTATCTGAGTAAGTTTGTTGGTATTGATAAAAAACATTGGGGGAATCGAAACTTGACTAGGTATCATTGGAGTATAGGCACTGCTGTCAGGATATATACCAAGATCAAGCTTAGCAATCACAAGTGCACAAAAAGAAGAGGGGAAAAGTAAAAACATCTACAAAGTGGCACAAACACGATAGATGAAATTGATCTCAATTATCCCATGCTAGCTGTGTTACAAATACCATTATTTATATATTGCTTGTGGTATTGCAATTGGCAACACTTTAATTTTCAATAATAACCTGTGGAAGGTCAATACAACAATTAATTAATGCAGAGCAGGTTTAGTAAGTTTTAACAAATAACAGTCAATAGCATATATATATATACAGCATACACAAGATAATTGTTGAGGGAAACAGTTCAATATTATACCTGTCTAAGCCGATACACTTCAACTAATACAGTTGAATGTACGCTTGTCTAAAGAAATGTGACTACTGAGTTATTTTAGTCTCACAGAGCTGCTAGGGGCTGTTCATATAATTTTGGCGAATAATAGTGGTGTGAAAATACTAATAGGAGCCCTTCATAAGCCTCTAATATAAACATTTTTATTAGATTACAACGTTCTAATATGAAAAATTTTGGCTTCACCGAAAAAAAGCAATGTTTAGTCCCGCCCCCATTCCAGACTTCCTCCCCCTCTGCCCTTTTCGCTAGGGGGACAGCTGTATTGTGGATACCAAAAAGAAACAAAAAGAAAAAAACAATTTTCGGCTTTTTCTAGAAGATGGGCAAGTCTTTCATTTAAGGAAATCTTATGTATACCTCTTGGTTATGAACTGAGCCGCAGTAGATGGTTAAAACTCGTTCTTTTCATAAGGTTTTTACTAAAGTAATGTACTTTAGCACAAATGTTCAGCGTTTATTGTATTATGTAAGCTGATTGATTGGCTTCACTAATTGTCGTCAAAAGGAAAAAACTTTATGTCCTATATAGAAATCATTGGAGTGTTTACTAAAGGCAATTTATCTTGTCGATAATAGGAAGTGTACAGTTAGTTTTATAATCCAGAAAGGATCTGTTGCAATTAGTTAATATCAATGTAGGCTTCTCTCAAGAAAAAAAATAGTGGCTTGATGCTTATCACAAAGCTCATCATGTCAAAACACGGTATGCAACATTTATTAGAATAGGGACTGCAATATTTTTTATGGGTTGACTTTCCTTTCTTTCCCCTTATTGTGAAGGATTGTTCATTTTAGTTATAACAAAAGCTCATCATCGTAAAAACACGGTTAATGCAAAATTATTAATAAGTGGACTGCAATTTGTTTTTGGGGGTGATGAGTTTAGTAGGATTTTCATGTTATTGAAGGGTTATTCCTTAAAATATATTATTTTATGGTTATTGAATATAGATTATCTATTCGAAAGATGTTTAGTTGCTTAAGATTACATTTTGTGGTGATTGTTTTTACAGAATATAAAGGCTTACAAGATAGTCTATAATTTACAGATGAAGACAGTTAATAGCAAGAACATCGTCTTAATAATATACCTTTACCAATGTTACATGACTGCATATGCAATCTTGGTACAGCAACATTGAGGCAGGTCTATTTCACTTATCATATGCTCCCTACACAGCTATTGCCTCCATAAATCCTAACAACACTGCAGCTGATCTATTCAAAGTATACCCCTCATACGGGTCCATAAGTTTTGATATGTGTAGCGTCTCTATGAGGAGGGAATATCGTGTCTCCGTACCTTTCGATTGTTAGGCACATATTTTTGTAATCTTCTAGATATTTGGCACATTTCATCAAACTTTGCTTCTCATTTAGTATAATATTACTCTAGGTGGGACTTATATATATAATATATATATATATATATATATATATATATATTCACTTCAGACAGCTGTGCAATTTCTTTGGTATATTTTTTGATATGTGCTACTGGACATATTTGTGGTTATTGTTAAATTCTGTAATATTTTGACCATTATTCTAGATTGATTAAAGATTCCATGACATACATAACGCTCTTGTCCATAAGTAATAGATTGGTTGTCTTCAACTTTGTACCTCTGAGATTTTACAAAGGCATTTCTGTTGACTCTTCTAGTTTTTTTTTTGCTTTGATGTTGTCTTTTGCCACTGCCACTGAAACCAATGTAATAGAAAGACATCAGCCTATTTGTTCCTCTAGCATATCCCTCAAACATTTCCCATAAAGTTCATGCTTTTTAGAAACCCTTTCCTTGTTATTTAACATAGTATTCCTCCATTCTTTTTCCTAAAACTGTTTTAAAATTTTGAGTTGACTTAACAATTGTCCATCCTAAGGCCTCATGTGCAACTATTTTTCAGTTTACTTGCTAACAGAAAGAGATTTTTCTATGGAGGATTGTACACATATGAATTTATATGGAGGGTTGTCACTTAGAAAATGCCAAATCACATGTGAATATTATCTAAAAACTTGCAAGAATGAGATCTAGAGGAACTCTTGGTATCAAAATTGAAGCATCAGTACAAGTTCTGGTTAAAAAAGTCAATCTGCAAAAGACCAAACTGGGTTTAGTCACCCTTAATTGGCTTGATTGTTTCTACCATAGATAAGCTATTCATTCTTTAGTAAGGAAAACGGCTTGGAAAGGTCATGTCAGATCTCTTCTATTACTGTGGGAGAATCAATGCCTTTGTTATCTGATGTTACTCAGCTAACAATTATTCCAAATTTATATCTATTCAGATGTTGCAATACACCAGAGGTGATGTCACCTACTATTAATATCTGGCAACTATTCCAGCGTTCTATCTAGAATTTATTTTTTTGGGGGAGAAAGTTGACTTCCAATGCACTTTTAGCTTTATTGAATAACATGTTATGAATAACTAAAGAGAAATAAATAATAATTATTAATTATAATGCTATTTTTCTTTTCTTGACTTTTTTGTAATTTTCAATAATTTCTTCCATTGGTTTCATCTGTTAAATCGGTTCAGGTACTTCAATACATATTCTCATTGCATGCTCTAATGTTTCTTCTCCCATCCTGCTTCTCAATCATGTTTTATTAATTTCAAGCTACTAAATCACTGTAAATTTTTTTAGGAAAGCTTCCCCCCCACCCCCTCAATAGATAAAAACCCATCACAAGCCTTTCGCAAGAACAGACAGAGTGCTCTGAACATTTTATAATCCAGTGTGTTTCTCTCCAATGCATCAGAAACATTTGGCTCATACATCTAATTTGATTTCATTCTCCATTTTTTGTATGAGGATTGCAAGAAAGCTTAAGAAAAAGAAGAATAGCAATATTCAATATAATGTTTATAAGGAATATTATTTAGTGGTATTTGCAACCACTTATTGCCTGTGATGAATGGTCTAGCCAGATGACCAGACTCTAAGTAGGGCTCTGTGAGTATATGAGAATCTATGAGTGTGTGGAGTATCTCATGCATGCTTTAATCTTGCTTTGTATATTTTTTCCAAAATATTTTCATATGCATTGCTCTGCACTTGCCTGGTTTACAATGTGTGCGTGTAATTTATAAGACAAACGCTTAATATATATATAACACCCTATTCAAGTTATAAGTTATTAAAAAATGTTTATGTCTACTTCATGTAACAACATGAAAAAATAAGAGCATCTATGAATTATTGAATCTTTACAATTGTGTTTTCCCCTTTTATGTACTTTAAGTTTGTAATTATTGTCCAATAGTTGCTATGATTGTATACTTGACCTTGGAATTATGTAAATGTTCACAGTAAATTCCAGTCAGTGATATTATAATTTCATGTGATGTTGATGAAAAATTCTAGACTTATATAATATGCTTTGACACATTGATAAAGTAGACATGCAAACACTATATTCCAATGGCACTATAATACTTTGTTTTATGTCTGACTGAAGTCTGAGTATGTTTTGTATATCTAGAGGGATGAAATCATGCAACTGGGACTTTGCTGATGCCAGTTTTTTACTTTCTTTAAATAGGACTTCATATATGCACTTATTTCACTTAAACTGTTCTTAAACTGTTCTTAAATGTTTTATGTACCCTATTGGTGATTGTTGACAAAGACACATAGTTTCCTTTGCTTTTTAGAATAATATGGTTAGCTGTTGGAGTCTCTTTTGTTTGCCTATGAATACCCCCTTCAATGTCAGTAGGGAAAGGATATATGGCCTAAGTATGTGATTCCGTCAATAAAGGAAGCTGTACCATTCAATCCAAATCTGAAATCACCAGTAATATACTGTCACTAAAATGATTTGTGAGGCAATGTCAATAAAAAAACCTCCTATCAAAGATGTTATGAGACTGTTTAAAAATCTTAAGGAGCCAATGATGGTATCATGTTTGATGCTTGGAAGGTGGGCTTTTCATTCTGCACATGATTGGAAATGATAATGCCACAGCAGTTTCAAATGAGTTGTTACAATTTGGTCTTGGTTGTAATGACAGAATACCAAACATAGGAATGTTTGTTCCACAATTGGAGAGTTATAATACCAATGTGATTCAGTTTCAATTCGTCATCCTATCTTTCAAGAGTACTTTGTTCATCCGTATATTTAATTCATCAACCAATAATGTCAGTATTGAAAATTTGTATCTGGAAACTTGTTTTCACTTGACAAAAAACATAAATGGGGTATTTTAGAAACATACTTTGGTTTGGCTAGAACAGGAATATCTAATGTAGCTAAAAACTCTCTGTTTCACATTATGAGTTTATATATGTCAGAGTTTTTGATGTAGCCAACCAATCATCAATAATGAAATGGTACTTTAATAATGAGATGTTTGAATGGAATCTCAAGATGGAGATCTATGTCGACAAAGCTCATTGTGAACTCTTTAGATCTCAAACCTTTCTCTTTAAATTATCTGATGTTAACAACAGTTGTTATAGTTTAGCTATTACCATGGGCCATCATATCATTCAAGATAGTGAAGTTTGGAAAGTGTATGTGTTCAGAGGATTTTGTTATTAGAAAAATTGGCTATGTTTGTTGAGGAACATTCAAAAAAAAGGTAAAAGAAAAAGATAATTGTTCAAATTGATCCTCAGCTAACCTGTGGTGACTCTATGACCACATAGTTATTAGTCTAAGAAGTCGTGATTATATTTTGAGCAATGTAATGGAGTAATTCTTGAAAAGTGTCATCTGCAAGAGGGGTTAGCTTTGATGGACCATTTTCTAAAACTTTTACCTCAGATTCTTCATTATTTTCAACAGTCAATATAGTAACTACATCATCAAAGGTTATAAGTTCTGGAGATCCATTGGTAGGATTTTTCTTTTGTACCATATGGCGTCAAACATCAGAAACAGTATAGAAACACAAAGACAAGTGGAAAATATTACTTTTATAATATGGTCAAGGATTTAGTTGCCCTAGCAATTACAAATGTATTGTCCTATACTAGTACAAACGCAATATCGTAAAAACGTGATCATATCTGGTTCTCCTTCTCTCGAAATATGAGATATGACTTCTATGAAGGTGTGTCCTGATAACTCCTATCGTACCAATGCACTGGGTTAAAGTGAGTTTTAGCTAAGTGAATACATGTTTGACTTGATAATAATATGATAGGATAGTATACTCTATATTGTCATTTAAGTTGATATAACTCCCACTTCTTTGAATGAATATCTGCAATGTAAACAATATTTGTTATTTATGTTATTTATGTTAGTGTCAGTAGTCTCAAGATAAGGATATCGTTAATGATACAGGTAATCAATATAATTTATTATAGTTAGAGTTGTAACTTAGAACAGAACCAGAACCAGATCTTTTTCTAGAAAATAGATCCCATGAGGCAATTTACTTCATCACAAATCTTTGATTCCTTTACCTACTGTCAAACTTAGTTATTGTTTGTAGATTTGTAATGTCTCGTGAATGGATGTTAAAAATTGTATTTTATGCTACTATTCTTGGTCAAAAAACCCATGCAGGTTGATTTCTGGAAATTTGACATTTTAAAGTGTATAGTGAGCCTACTTCAAAAATAAAGAGCATAACTTTTAAAAAAAAAGCAAAAGCGTATGTCAAAAATTTTTTGTTGTTGGATTCTTTGTAGCTTTGTATCCTTTATTATAATGTTGAGTTATAGTGTTTTGGTGAAGTGGTGTTAACCTCGCTGTGCGTGGGCGCATAGTGAGGGTTACTGTAGGTTGGTCAGGTGTGTGTGTCTGTTACCTGGACAAATGGCTTCGAACTGCTTTAACTCGCCAAATACGGCACTGGTAGCACCAACTATAGTGGAGGGTAGCAAAACTTCGGCACTTCTTAAAATACTGCCCAAAGAAGCGTCAAATGAACCAAAAGCTTTTAAAAGTCTGAAAAAACCTTTGTAAAAAAAGCACAGCTTTCAGTTAGAGATCTAGAATTCAATAAAAAATCTCCTGCATACAGCTTATGACATTTGCCAAACTTTTTAAAGTGAGAATTTTTGCAAAAATACTTTTAGAAAGTTGTGACAGTTTTATCTAACTTTTGGCAGTTATCTTTTCGATACATTGAGTGCGAAGTAAAATACTATTACCATAGCTGTCATTGGAGAATCACTAACTTTACTAAGAAGTTGGAAAGTATTGCACCTTTTGTCAATTAGAGTGCAAAGTACCCAGTAGACGCACTAAAAGACAAAGTTTTTGTCCCTTGATTGAAGAGAAATGCTGAGTTATCAATAATAGTCTGTGCATCACGTGAGATTATGTCACTGAGAGGCCTAAAGAAAGCCTCTGGATAAGACTGCAGCGAGGTACAAACACTTTAGTGCATTTCATTAAATTTTGTACTAGGTTCATTGGAAATATTGTTGCCTATAGAAAAGTAAATGTTTCTGGTTTTCAATAGTAAAACAAATTTTGTGGTTTTATAACAAGAATGTATCTAATGTTGAGATTGTTAAGGTTAGAAAATGAATGCAATTTGATATTACAGGCATAAAACATAGGTTTAACACAATTTATGTCCAACATTTATAACATATGATGTATATGTAATGAACTTACATTCTTAACATTGTATTAACTCTTTTAGCTACATATTTACAAAGGGTTTGTCTCTGTAAAAAAGATTACAAATTTTACTTTTAGACAAATGAATAATGAAAAAAAAATGTCATGTATATAGTTTGTATGACTGTCTACTTATGCTATGTAAATAATAGTTAAATGAACCAATGAATTGTTATAATGATATACCTGAGCTTTTTAATCAAGATCTAAAGTATAAGATTAATGGTATGTAATTGGAAGAAGGATTATTTCTTTTTCAATATATATTCAATACATAATTAAACCAATGCAAGGATTAGGTCACAAACTAGAGTGCTGATAACTTATTTATATGTGGAATAATCAAGATAATGTCTCTTTAGGTATTCTAACCAAATGGGTCCATTGAGTTAGAAGAGAATACAAGACAATTTCTATACAATCACATACTAGTAGTAGTAGTAGTAGTCAAGTAGAGATTGCTGAGCTTGTCTTGTTGATTCTAGTCGATATATTCGTATTGGGAATAACTCACCCACAGGAGAAGACCCAGTATCATATTCATTATATCCCAATAGTGATGAATGTAATGAACCAGGAGAGATTGGATGTGACTATTTAGATGAGAAATATGAAATTAAGAATATGTACATTGGCGAAATTTAAAAATATTGAAGTTGGTATCGATGAGCAAGTGGTACGAGAGTTACCACTCCCATCAAATCGTGAAACAGAGTCTGTGTTATGACAACTAATACTGCCACAGCTAATATTTCATCCATTGAATCAACTGTGCTACCTTTAGGTAAGATTATCTTTTGATATGAACATAAGACTTGTATCAATGTCATAGCAAAAAGCTATCAAATAGTTAACTGTCCTGCATCTGTATGGGCAAGGTTTCAGTACTTATTCATTCGGTCGTTTGCTTGTCTCTTATACCTAGCAATTAAGGCACTTCAATTTGTTATAACACAAAGGTTGTTTTAAATCATATAAACCTTTGTACAAGATAGTAAAAATTATTTTCTATGAAATGGTATTACTTCATAGTCATGTCTAGAGAAAAAACTTTACAATAACTCAAAAACCTTAAAAAAATCCAATTAGAAACGATGAGTAATAGCTTAATCTAAAGTTTAATGTAAATGTATATATTTTAGCCATTACATAATAAACAAAGTAAATGTGAGGATTTGTTTTAAAAGTTTGCTGCAAGTTGTATCATGATCTTGCTGACCTTGAATTGCTTCTTGTTAGGACCTTAGCTTTACTGAAACACAATAAAAGTATTTGCTGGCAAAAATCCAAACATCTTGGAATGCATTGATTTATAGTACATTATCATTATCACACTGTCTTATATCTGTATGTCTAATACTATATGGCAATATGGGGTTGGTACATTAGTGCATGACTTTTCATTTTATGTAAACAAGTGGCACGCCTGAGGTCTAAAAGACATTTGATGTGTCATTTTTGATGTCAGTGTTAGTATATAGGATAGGAGTCTGCATTACATTGTGCATTAGAAAGACAATGTAACATATCAAATATTGACAGTCAGTTTACAACTAGTCTAGTATAGCCAGACCTCTTTAGTGTAAGGATCTGGTTATGCCAAGACTAATTTACAACATGCATTGTCTTTACAAACTAGGAGTATGTACATCATTTTAAATACAGTGTATGTTTATCTATATCATAAAAAATAAATGGCACATCAACTGTTAAAATAGATGGTTGATTCTATGAACTTATTGACATTTAATTTATTAAACAATTTATTGTTTTGATTACGATTTACTATGGAATTGATATTTGATATAATATTAAACAAAGATGTTATCTTGTCATAAAATGCCATTGTGATAACTCTGGCCTAGCATTTATATTTGTAGCTCTACACAATTAGATACATGACTATTAATTCCATAGTATATTTGAACTAAAAACAGCAGGATTGTTACTACTTTGCGATAGTTAATTTTCTTGTATTCAAACTCTAATGAAAATAAATATTATGTTAATGATACAGAATGGATATTCAAAGCAATGTCTCTGTGCTTTTAATCTTGTTTGTATGTCTCTCTAAAAGGGGTATTGAAGCAAAAGTACATTCTTCTACAAATCCTACTTACAAGAGAGTTTTAGCTCTTTACTGGGGATTTCATTGTCAACACTTCATGAAAAACCTCAACAGCAAAGTAACAGAGCAACAAATCAAAGTTATGCATTAGAGGGCTTTGATCAACCAGGATACTGCTTCTATGTAAGATGAATGCTAATTTAATTGTCTATTTTATTATTTTTTATATATATATTGTAATAGGGAGATGGAGAAATCTTTGTAATTGGACATGACTATACATTACTGAGAAGTTGAAAATACAGAGTACTGAGAGAAGGTGGTAATGGACTTATATTAGAGGTATAAAGATATATGTGTGGTCGCTTGTTATAATTTTCCTTTAAGGCTGTTTTCGAAGGAACAATTTATGCTATAAAACGGACTGCCTTCACGTGGAGAGAAGTCTTAATAATGCCTAAATAACATCATCCCAATCATCTTGCCATTAATTGCAATGTTAATGGGAGATCCTATAGAAAGCCTTTCAAGAAGAAGTTATATCTATCACGATTATCCACGAATGACAAGTGGAGTATCACAAACCATAATTATATTTTGAATGTTTATTAATTTTTTCAGATTTTTCAGATCTTAGGAAGGATGTTGGATCTTATGAAAGATTTTGTCTTAGAAGTCTAAAGGAAAGATATAAGAACGAACCATTGTTATTAAAAAAAATACAGAGCAACTTAGGTTAAATATTTCGATCAAACTCTTTATAAAACTAAAACTATTATATTACATTTATAATTTATGACTGTATATGTTATCATTCTGAATGTAGGACTACATACATAAACTATTATATAAAGAACTTGAATTATCATTTTATGAGGTATATTGCAAGAGAGATCCGTCACAGGTCTTCATTATCTCCTATACTTTACCAAAAACCCAATAATTCACAGAGATATCAAAACATCTAAATATTCTGGTGTGACAGATTGCGAGTGGTCCTAATCCATTAGCCTGGTCTGTAGGAAACAACCCAAAATTGGAGTAATATGTGGATTAGTGTATTTATAGTAATGGAGGCAACTTAAAATATTTGTATACACATATCACCTGTAGAATCTAATGTGTATAGACACAGAATGTAGTTAGTTGTAATTTTCCCTGTTATCATATATCATTTCAAACAAAATATATTTTAATTACATGCCAACCATCACATGTAATTTGTACTGTGGTTCATTCTTGCATCGAAAACTAATATGACATTTTAATTGAAGGGATACATTGTACAAGGTATAGAGATGATTCCTTTGTGTGTATGATAGTTGATATTCAATATATACTGACACTTAACAGAATTTTATGGTTAAAAATATATGGAAAAGCATGTTCAATTGGTGTAACATCATTGTAGTGTGTATTATAGATCTTAGTTGATTTTACTGAGGGCAGCCAGTATGTATTATAGAAGTATGATAGTAGGATAAGATGTAATTGTATATAAAAATGGTATCCACACAGGTCTTGAAATAATCTTGGCTAAATTTACTTGTTGTTCTTTGTTTAGTAGGTACTATCTGATTTTGATGTAGTCTTGAGTTTAAATTCCTGAGGGATCTCTTCAACCTGATCACCAAGAGTTCATTAAAGACATTTATACTACAAACTGACAGAACATACCATATATCACCGTAGGTACAATGGGATTTTTTTTAAGTCACAGAGGAGTTATACCACATGGTATCCAATAATGCTGATTTAATGACATCTTTGTCTACTAAAGCTGATATTTTTAGGTGAGCAAAAAAATAATGTTGATCTTTTGATATAAAATTGTAAATTCAGCTTTGGCCTATTGATGTGTTTATTGGACCTTAAATGAAGAAGGACCCAAAACATTTATCGCAGGTGAGTCTCTTACTTGTCTGATATCACATCTGTGACATTTGGACTATACAAACAGTAAAGATACAAACACACAATGGCAATTTAAAATCTTTAATTGTAATGTGAAAAAGATGATTTCTAATGTCTTGTGTCATTTGTATTGTGTGTCCCACATTTCCTTCTGTTTAGATTTTTGGGAATCTTTTGTTGCAAGTGCATCAATCTTTACAAAATTTCAACCTTTGAGTCCAAAGAAAAGGGCCATACTTGAAAAAGTGAGTATAACTACTTTTAGAACGAATGAATGTGTGTGGTGGAGTCTGACATTGCCAAGATTACTAACCAGTATTATTTGTATTTGTAAAGGGAAACAGCATGTATTAAAAACAGTATTGCTAGCCTGTATGAAAAACTCACAGTTAAATGTTAGTCATAGCCAGATATTTTTTATTAATTATATTGCTTTTTTTTTTTTCAAAATGTCTATCTAAATACCTTACCAGTTCTAACCGTAATCATTTTTATAATTGCCTCATAGTTATATGACTTTTGAAAGATGTCTCTTGACTTAAGTATTACTGTTACTTTTATTACATTAGCAAGATGTTAATTAATGACCTAATTTTCAAGAGAAATGTTTTCTTTCCCTCATAATTCTAGATTGGCAGATTGAAAAAGGCATTTGTTGATACACCATTACTTTTCGATTGTATGAGAAATCCTTGATGTTATCCTGTGAAAGAGCTTCAACTAATGTTTTATTATTGCATCATTATCTAGATGAAGTATGATATATTTAACTTGAAACATCAGAATAGTGGTTCTGCAAAATCCTAAACTATATGCATATTTTTGGTTACGTACAAATGGTCTGTTTGAGGTCATTTGGTCAATTGTCTGATCACTTTTAAGAAGATGAAGTTATTCACTACTTACATCTTCAGATTGGACCTGCATGATGTTCATAAATTATCAATACAAAATTTACAGTTTGTTTTTTAATATTAGCAACATTGTGAACTATTAAAAAACCACCCTGATTTTGAATGGTATTATAATTGAATTTATATACAAATATTTTTCTTTACAATTATGTCTTTGTATTGAATATAGGCCATTGTACTATAACAATTACTGTTTTTAGTTATACTAAAAAATTTTGGTGACAAAATGTATTTTGTCCCTTAATATTATTATTGTTACATACATACATACATACATACATACCTATACAATATATATACATATATTTGGTATGAGTGCTGACATTTTTAGAGGGGGATCTGAGGAATGATTCTGTATGTATTTACATTCTACACCCACACCTTTTAACATCGATAATTCTATTGTGATCCTATGAAATAAATTTTTTAAGCAAAATACAAACATTCATTTCTACATAAGATTGCATAAAAACAGCACACAGACAAAATTCTATTTTCACATTTCAAATGTCACATAGTCATTCTACTAACAGACTGACCAAGTACCAGAAGTCTAATGTAAAAGACATATGATGTATAAAGTAAACATCAGTGACAAAGTCATAGGGACTGGGTCGGGTTTTAATGGAAATTGTATTAGAAACTACTGTTAAATTGATAGGTGTGGAAAGTTGGAAACATGAGAGTGAGTTCAATCTTTTATTTATGAGGTGGTATAAAATGTTGTATACAGAAGCATGATACTGTAGTCCTTCATGGATTAAAGGAGCAATGTAAGTTATTGATGGTTATTCCAAATGTTTGTAGTTCTAATTGGGTAAATAAACAAGTGAAGAGCAGCATGACGACACAACATCTAATGGGATATAAATGCCAATATCTACAAAAAGAATCGAAGAGCAGTAATAAAAATGAGTATACATCTTTCTATGACTCTTTCAAATGTGCTGATTGTGATAAATTATCCACAAATAATTGGTTATATTTAGTCCCAGGCCCTTTATCTCAAACATATAATAATATTTCACTGGTTAAAAAGGGTTAATTAACCAAAAATATAAATGGATTATGGTGTAAGGTAAAATCATACTACTCTTCATTCCCAATGTACTATCAGTTTTGACAAAACAATCAATCTGATAGTACATTAGGAATGAAAACGATTGTAAGAATACAATCTAGATGATTGTGAGTGTAGGTGTGGTGTCTCTCTTAGTAAAAACTGAAAAAGTTGAAAAAACTATTATTACTGGCTAGTAAGGCGCCCTGTGTAGTTAATTTTATTAATGATATTGCACCATATTCACCTATCTTGATAATTGTTAAACGGTGTAGAAATGTTTGTGGGCTACTGTGTATTCTCTATTTTGTTATAATGGGAATAAGAAATAATAAATAACATTCAAGTAAGATAGTCTGTTAATGAAGCTATTGTATATTGAGTATGGATTGTGTTAGCTTATGATGTGTTTTGTCTTGTCTTCTTAGTTGTTGAACAGTGTATTACAATACCATTCAGAAGTGGGAGGTGTTTGCTGTAATACAGGTCCTATTGAATGTAAACGTGAAATTATTGTAATTGTATGTTGGATTCAAAGATTATTGTAAAAAAAAAAACATGTTTAGTTTAGACATCTTTGGCTTGATAAAAATCCAAATTAAAAACAATTGAAAATAAAAAAACTCTAAATCAGAGGAGCCACACTACTTGTTCCTTCACCAAACTAATGATGGAGGGGAAAGTTTAAGAGCTCTTCCATTGATCACTGACCAAAAAAGGTAGGAGTGCTTTCCTTGGGCAAGCCTCATACCTGGAGATAACACATCCAATATACTGTTGTGAAAAAGAAAATATCCTCCAGGCCAACCTCTAGTCCCTCCGCAATCTATGAGACATGAAGCACTTTAGCACCTTCTGCAGCCATACCCCAAAATTTTCAATTTGACACGATTTATGTGCCAATCATTTGTTCAACTGTCCTCATGATGGTGGAAGCAAGAGATCATCAGGCGTTAATTGTACAGGATAGAAGTGTTTGTGTAATATCAGAGAAGAGCCACAAGACCCATATGCAATAGCAAATGGATGCAGGTGTACTTGTTTGTCAGAGAGACAAGTGAGAATCCAGCTACCAAAACAAACAGAAAATAACAATTCCAACGAAGTGCGAACACTACTAGGAGTGGAGGGAGCAATCATTTGGGTTGACGATACAATTCAATATCTGGGAAGAAATGAAGGCAAGATGGAGAGGTTGGCGGAAGTGACTCTGGAAGGAACGTAACTGTTGCAAGGTGGCAAGTGGGACACTATGCTCGACAAGTGCCCAGAGAATGCCTTGTATGAGAGGACTATGGACAAAGGAGTTTTGTATACCAGTGTACTAGGACAGTAATGATATTACTACCAATGGGATTTCAGTTGGATAAAATGGCAGTACAAAGATGTCAGTACACTCAAAATTTGTGACCGAGCAATGAAGACCTGACCTACATAGAGCTCTGGAGTGCCAATTGACAGAAGATTTTAAGTAGCCAGTGGCAAGAAGTAAAGATGGTATGGATGGAGAAAGAGTACAAACAGAGAGGTAGCAACAGCCGCTGCAGTGATCTACATGAGGATGTATTTACTTGGAGTGATGTGCTTTTGTGTGGCATATCCTACCACACTTAGTGTGAAGAGAGCGCAGGAAGCCCTCAAGACACTACAGTCAACCATTTGACAGGACAGACAGCCTGATCAGATGGACTTGACAGTGCTAGTCTCAGATGCTAGCTGATCAAACCAAGAACCAACAGATGACCAGGACAATTTGACCCAGATGACCTGTTGGAGTGTTGTCAGAAGTATGCTGTCACTACAAAAGCTCAAGCTCCGAGGCTATTCCAAGAAAGCAACTCAGCGAGAGAGTTCTACTGAAGAAGTGGAGACATACATAAAGCTAGGGGTGTGATGCTCCCACATTGGAGACGGAGTGGGAGGCTCACGACAAGGATCACGAGGCAGAGCAAGAGGCAGACCGCCTAAGCGAAGAGAGACGGTGAGTCAAGGTGATTTGGCCAATGTTTCCATTTACCAGACATGTGATCAAAAACACCTTGAAAGTCATGCAAGAATATGACTTTGTGAAGAAAACAGACTCACAATGGAATGTCATCTGAAGGGAAGAAAAAGACAGCCACAAAGAGGCCTCATCCAGGAGCAACAGGCTGACATGGAGGTACAAAGTGGAAAGAAACAGGAGAATGTAGAGCAAAGTAGTAGCATCTCGGCTGCATATCGACAATGGCATCCTAGAGATAAGACCGAGGAGGTAATTGATAGTAGTATATTCTCTTCCTACAGTTTAGATGTATTCGGTGGTATGTCGGCATGCTATGGTTTGGTCACTTGGACAGGAATGTACAGCAAACGAATTCTGAAGGGAATTCTTCCGGCCAGGAGTATTCCATGACATCAGGAAATAATGGAAGTCCTGTATGTTGTCAGAGAAATGGCAAGGAAGCGGGGAAAAGTACCCCTGATACCGATGCCAATAATTGATGAACCATTCAGACAAATTGCTATGGATGGTAGGAGCATTGCCCACGACTAGAAAAGGGAAATCAGTACCATCTTGGTAGTATGGACTATGCTACAACATACACCCCCCCTGGAGGCAGTTCCCACTATGGACGTTTATAGCACCAGCAGTAGCAGAGAAGTTGATCGAAATGTTTGCCCCTACAGTGAACCTAAGGAAATCCTAACGGACCAAGGTTCAATTTTTACTTCCAACTTTGGTCGAAGGCTTTACCAAATTGCTGGAAGTCAAGCAATCAAGATGAGTCTGTACCATCCACAGAAGATGGATTCGTTGAACACTTAATCAAATTAATGCTGAAGTCAATGCTTAAACGAGTGTTAGCTGAGAAGCCACAGCTGGGATCTAATGGTACCATATGTGCTATTTGCTGCAGGGAAATGCTGCAAGTCAACGGGATTTAAGTTCTCGCCCCATTGAGCTAATCTAATCCAGAGATGTGAGAAGACCTCTAGATGTACTAAGGAGAGTTTGGAGTAATGGGTGAAAAGGAGATGGATGACATCCTCACCTACGTGATGAAGACCAGAGAAAGGATGGAGCTAGCCACTCGACTAGCTTCACAGAATTTGAGGACAAGACACAAGAAGAAACACAAGAGTGTTACGATAAGAAAGCCAGATAAATGGAGCTGAGAGAAGGGGATCAAAACCACACTGATTCTAGCGAAAGACTACAGGCAGGTGCCTATGACAGATGAAGGACAAAGCACAGACAGCTTCACCACACCTAATGGCTTATACCAGTTCAATGTGATGCTTTTTGGGGAAGTTGGACCACCTGCAACGTTCCAGAGATTGATGGATACAGTACTACGAGGGACCGCGAGAAATTCGACTGGGATGTACCTAAAGAATAGAGATCTGTAGTAGCAATGCGACAGAACACCTAAACCATATAACAGAAATGTTTCAACATCTACAAGAAGCAGGGGTGACAGTCAAAACTCAAGAAGTGCAGCTTTAGAGCACAGGAGTGTACCTACTGGGCCGTAGGATAGGAAGAGGAGGGGTTACGGCCAGAAAAATCAGCAAAGTAGCCGCAACTCAAGCACGAGCATTGTTTGACCTCATACCAAAAAAGATGTGAGGACCTTTCTGGGAATAAAACTGTCTACTTACTATGAGACGGTTCATAAAAGATTATAATGAACCAGTACCAAACTTTAACAGAACTAAACAAAGCAACAGCCAACCAAGAAGTAGAGTGGAAAAAAGGAACTAAACATATCATTTTCAATGGCATGAAAGACGCCCTATAACCTCAGCAGACAACTTGATGGGGATATCCCGACCTTCAACCAAAATGTTCATCCTACAGGACAAATGCTTCCAATGAGGGAGCTGGAAGGCCATACTCAGACCATGGGCAGCGAGGAGAATGACCCCGTCGCCAATAATTTCAAGCCAGGAGCTACTTCCTGTGAGAAAAAGAAACTACTCTGTGGTGGAACAAGAGATGTCCTTTTGCATGTGGTACTCGACAGGTAAAACCTTTGAAACGTGTATCATTGGGAAGCCCTTCGTATTGATTAGAAGCTCATCAGGTTTACCAATGGCTTTCAATTGATTCAAGGATAACAACCACACTGCTCACACTCATGGCGTCTATGCTCTTACACAAACTTAATGATGTGACATAAGGACGTGAAGAATGCTAACATCAGTACGGTCCTGTCTTGAATTCCACCCCAAGAAGAACTGTGTGCTTCGCACTAAAAGAAGGACGAGATAGAAGAAATGCGACGGAGTAAGGAAGTGCACCACCTGAAGTACAGAGTAGAGGAACAAGGATACAAAGTGGAGAGCACGCAGATCATTAAACCAGATCAAAAACAAAGCTGACCAATTAAATTACAGGCCAATGGAAATTCGAAAGGGTCCAGCTTATACTAAGTGATATCTGTACCAAGGGACTATAAAAAAAGAACCAATGATCTATATATTGTCGTTGTTGTTCTGAGGCTGTTTTTCACTATTATTAATGTTTCAAAAAACCAAATTCTAGACATGTTCATAACTGATACAGCTTGTGTTGAAGTCGTTCTGCTTTGATTTTGTATCCATTGATAACTAAATAAGGGTACATTCGTTGGAAGATCAGGTAAATGTCTTTTAACACTGTTGATGTGGGATTACTTGAGAGTGGTAGTCAAGCCAGACAACCTGTATAAAATAAATTGAATGAATGACAATTCACAAAAATTGCGTTTCTCTAGATCTTTTACTTCCCAGTTATTAGAAATGTTATGACATAACTTATAAATCACTCTGAAAAGTCAACCCAAATAACAAGCTACCAATTTACTTGAAACACAGATTCAATGAATTATATTGTATATTATCAAGAAAGAGTAAGGTTAGAGATATCGAATGCCATTCTCTCATGTTAGGCGAACAAATCAGCCTTTTACATATTGAAGGATTTTGACTTGGCAAATACTATCAGCAGGACTACTTGCAACACTGCAACCTCTTTAACAACTTCAACCCTCTGCTCCACCCGTTTTTATCAATCCATAATGTCACAAAGGGGGAATTGGTGCAAATACTATCCAAGGACAAAACAGCAGCAGCTAGCTACCCTTAGATACGCGGCCAACTTGTTCCTCTCTGTTGATAAATTGCGCTCAACAACCACCCTCAAATAATCTTGCCTATTCAACACAAACTTCTATTTATTCTGTCTAAATGAATTGAGGGACCTTTAAAGCTTTAACAACAAACAAAGTGATTTCCAGTTTGTTGAATTCCCTTAATTTTCTTTGTACTACAGTTTTCCTAAGTGTAAAATACAAAAGAAGGTCAACCACAAAGAATGATGCGTATACTTTGGACACCCCCTTAAACTTTATTATTCAATATGATATATATTCTGTCATCATGGTTTTACTAATGTTTGTAAACGAATTCTTGTCGCGTACATGACAAGCTTCTAACGTTGTTCACAATATTTTATTTTGGGGGTATGAAAATCAATTTTCATATTGAACAGAAGTCTTGGCGACCACCATAGAATGTTTCTATACTCAACCCAGGAAATCTGCTGAAAGTTTAGCCCCTTCAGAATAAATAATCCGAATTTCTGTGTGGTTTGGACGGAGTACGACATATCAAACAACCGTGAGGAAAAATACTGTCATAATACTTTTGGGATTTGTTTGTTTAATTAAAAGATTAGGAAATATACCTGTAGTATTTTCATTTAATTAAATAGACCTCGACAAAGGTTACCAGGAGCAACGCTCTGTATAAATTGTTTTGTTTTTAGCCTAGAGACACACATTTGCTTAATTGGTTTATAATAAAAATCAACAACAATTCTTCCCCATCACAACCGCCAACATGAAACAAGATGATGATAAGTGAATTAACCATTGGGATCCTCACATAATGATAGTTAGTCGTTTACAAGCAGAGATTATGTGTTTTCACTACATATAAGTGAAAGCACATATCTTATGGTAGGAATGAAAGACACACATTTTGATAGTGAAGTTCATGAAGTGAACTCAGCGAGTCTTCAGTCATTTGTAACAACTCATTGAGTGACTAGACCATCAATTCCTATTGTGTCTGCAGATCTATCTGGAATCTCTCTTGTACCATATGGGTTTATCAAACAACATGAACAGTATAGAACATACCGAGAAGTGGAAAATGTAACATTCTAAATATGGTCAAAGATTTTATTGCCCCTTCAATCTACAAATGTATTGTCCCTATACTAGTACAAACCCCAAATATCATAAAAGTGATCATATCTGTTTCTCCTTCTCACGAAAAATTTGAGATGACTTCTATGGAAGGTGTCTTGATGACTCCTATTATACCCATGCACTTTGGTTTAAAGTAAGTGGTTGTTTTGTTTTGTAATGATCATTAATTAATAAATATATAGGAAAAGAATAAAAAAAACCAAATTTTTTTTTAGAAACTACATGTGGGATTCATTGTACTAAGTTGCGATTTTTATACTATTATATCAAACTGTCTAAGGGTTACTAGGACTGTGTAAATTAATTGTCTAAAATGGAAAATGGGATTATTTAAAGATAGGAAGACATCTCTACTTTGATACTTATCAGTTGTCTAGTACAAGGAGAAGTAATTTAAGGGCATATGTTAATTCTTTTGCTAAATACATAATTATCTCACTATATGCCTTGCTGTGTGGGTTAATCATATATCCCTTTTGCAATGCTACTCTGTTATTTGCAGTCAGACATATTAATGTTAAAAAAAGACATTATAACATAGCTTTACTTTATTAGGTATTTCAACCATATGGGTCCATTATCGCTAGAACAGAGAAGGACAAGGACAATCTCTATACAATCACATAACTAGTAGTGGTAGTAGTAGTCCAGTAGAGATTGTGGAACTGTTCTTGTTGAATTCTAGTGATATATTTTGTATTGGAATAAACTACCACCACAGGGAGAAGACCCGTAATCATAGGTATTATGATATCCGAATAGTGATGAATGTAAATGAACCAGGAGAGATTGGATGTGACTAAACTTAGATGAGAAATATGAAATTAAAGGAATATGTACATTGGCGAAACAACCATTTAAAACCCTATTTCGAAGTGGGATATCGATGAGCAGTGCTACAAAAGGTACCACTCCCATCAAATCGAAGAAAGAAACAGAATATGGTGTTATGACAACTAATATGCCCACAGCTAATAGTTCATCAGTTGAATCAACTGTGCTACCGGTCTAGTAAGCTATCGTTTTGATATGAACATAAGAACATGACTGCACACAAAAGGTTAGGATTTTGTTTTTATGAGATCATCTATCAGTTTATCTTTTAACATATCTAGTGTACAGCGCAATACCTTTCAAACAAATTCCATTTAAAAACATCTGAAGATATTACTGATGAACAAATAGTTCAATAGTTACTTAAATTGTTGAACAGAGTCTGATGATATGATGTTACCATGGTTTGCTTTCTGAATTGCCTCTGCCTTTTAATCATAACTTTGGATTGTCTTGTTTAAATTTTTCATGACAGAATACTTACACTGATTTTCACATCATGTAGCGTGCAAGTCTACAATTCATTATCTTTCTATTGTTAATTTATTATAAATAATTTATATATTTCGTGAATTAAATTTGATAAAACAGTACTAGTAATTTTGTAGGAGGCAAACTTTGACTTTAAATTAAGCATTAACAAGGATTTTATTGATTTGTTAGCTGTTTATCTACTGTGTTTCCTTTTTTGTTCTATATCACTTGTAAGATTGTAATGTTTAGTGCTAGAGGTCTAAATGTAATAAATACAGATTTTTATATCTTGTATTACTTGTTGTAGTGAAAACAGATTACTAGCATAAATATGTTAAATTACATAAATGTATTTAAAGTACAGTTCCCTTTAAAGATTAATGCTACTACATTGAGTAATAGTATTTATTGGTATAATAGGTCAATAGTGTCTAAATATTGTAAGGTGTCATTGTTTTCAATGTAGTATGGTGTCTCTCATCATGGGAATGTTAGGTATATATTGGTGCATCACTTGTCAACAACTCAAAGTATAATGTATCATTATATATAATTATATATGAGGTCCAAATTTGGACTGTCCCACTGGTCAGTTTTCATATGTGAAGGAGGGGTGGTTGTCTACAGCTGTGATCTTACTATCAGACATGTGACCCCCAGACCACCTGCTGTTTTCTTAGCCATTAGTCTTGGTATGCACTAGAATGCAAGCATTGGGTGATATCAATCACTATCAAAACAGTAAAGATATATGTACAAAACCTAACAAATAATTATTGAAATGAAAAATCAATGAAGTTAGTTAAATGTGATTTGATAATTCACAATTCATAATGTTAGGAGTAAATGTTTATAAGACAATTACTCAGACTGTCAAAATATAAATCCAACATACTTCTTACTAGGTTGCTATATTTTTTCTTTGGTATCAAGGTCTATTGCAGATGCATGCTTTCCAATTGCAGCAGGATCATACCACAGGAAGGCACGATCAACAGGGACCCAGAGCTTGTTGGTCGACAGAGGTATAATAATCAGTTTCAAAAGCAATTGCAACATTTAGCAGTCTCCTCCTCTTCTCTCCAATGTAGTTCTAGAACGTAAGACTAAATAGTGATATCCTGGTCAGGATTTCAAAAACCTGGTATATAAGTAAGAACACCTTTGCCCACTCATCAAAAAACATGCTCTCTGTAAGCCTTTTAAGTAGTGTCATTGAGAATGTCACCCAGTGACCAGTTTCTTCTTGGACACTCTAGTCTGTTTCTCTGTAGATCCATCTCCTCTCTGACCCTTTCAATACATTCAAGTGCATGAAACTAAAATCAAATCTAGTTTCTTCCTCACAAAGTTCAGACTCAACTTTGTTTCCAGCTCACTCGTAAGTAATAACTTTTAACCGTGAAATGTCTGATTTATTCTTCGACAGACAAGTGGATTTTCTTTATTGACGCCTACGGCATCGCTACATGGATTCGTACCTGAGTTTGAAGTTCTGAACAGGTGGTTTTTTCAATTGCCTATATATCAACGGTCAACTGTTTTGATTGTTCGATCTAGATCGATATAGTCTTCGGTTTTATTATATATATTTTATATATATACATGTAGCAAGAGTTCTAGGGTTAGACACTCCATTGACTCCAGTACCAGTTTTGTTTAATTAGAGTAAGTTTAATTGATTTTTATAAATCTATATAGTTTTGGCATGAGAGAGAGATTTATGTACTTATATACTTACGTATACAATATAATATAATTTAATATTATTAATAAGTTTTTAAACTGACCCTTATAGAAGAGTAATCATTTTGTAAGAGCTCATTGAACAGTGACTACACAGCCTGCATGTCAAAGAGGGAGAGTCAGGTTAGTATTATATGTATGTATTTATAGTTAATGACATTACAATACATATATAAATAAGGAATGTATGGATCCAAACAAGACATCTTCTTAGTGCATTGAAACTTCAAAATTTCACTTAACACTTTCATGGCCATCTTAAAATGTACTGACATTATTCGGTAAGCATCAGTAAGATTACTACCTTCTCTCTGCTAGAACTAGGGTAGAAATCTAAGGAAAAATATTGCTCACAAGCTTACAGTGCTGTCTGATATAATTTGAACATTCTTAGAAATTAATAATAAGTTTTGATTTGTGATTCCTATTTCATTTAAAAAAAGCCTTTGTGTTTACCTTGCCCCTAAAACTAGCAAACACGTGTTGGTTATGTAAATGCCTGGTGTATTGTTGTTGTGTGTTATTTTATTATTAAATAGTGCAAGGTGAGTAAAGCAATATAATTTTGAAGCTATGGAAAACAACAATCTAAAGCACAGGGATAATGAACTTGAATACTTCATTTGGCCATCTCTTGCCCTAACTGAATTGTTAGGACATCAAGTTTACCACCTCTTCCTGGACCACTTGGGGATGTTGTGGCCATATCTCACTTAACTTTCCCACAACTGATCCTTAGTTTTGTTCAAAAATGTGTTCTAGCTCACTTTCCATGTGTCCCCATAGATGCTTGATTGGACCACAACAAAGGCTTTGATGTGGCTAATCTAGGTCTCCACTTAGTTGTCTTCAAGTCATTGTTTTGTTTTTCTGATCTATGACATGAAGTATTATCCTGATGGATGAATGGATCATGAAAAAGGTAAAGATTGTCACTGAACACATCTAACCACAGTCATCTGAGTATCATCCTTCCACCCACATCACTAACACTCCAGTCTCATCACCATAAAAGCACTTCAGATAATCACCAACTACCTCCATACTTTACTGTAGGTAAGTATGCACTCATGCATGAATTCCTCTGACATCATCATCTGATGTACTATTGCTTCAAGTAGAATTAACTTTATTTTTTTATAACCAATCTCACTTCTTCAAATCATCCATGGTTCATTTTGTTATGCTCTTAAAACAAATTGAAGGCAAACCTGTGATGATGTGTTATTAATAGGGCCTTTGTGACCATTTAGCCCAGCAGATTCTAACTGAGACTTGATTTTGGTGGTCTCACTGAGATTGCCTAGGTGTCTTGTCAGACAAGCCTAAGTTAAGCACCAGTCAAGAACCTTTCATGCAGGGACATCAATGTTTCTAGTCGGTCTCGTCTTGTTGTGAAGATGATGGTCTGTCAGGATACATTTTTTTAAAGTGCTATCTGTTTCATTAATCTTTTCCTAACTTTAATTATTGTTGACTAAGGAACATGTAGTTTTTAAATATCTCTCTGAAGGACATATATTCTTTTTTACTTTGTTGTCATGCAACCTGTATAATGGTATATTGGTTATATCAAACAACAAACTAGCTCCTATAGTAACAAAATTAAGCTGTCCTTCATAAACATCTGCTACTATGTGGTTAATAAGGAGGAGTCTGGTTTATTAGTAAACAATTTACAATCAAAAATAATGAATTACAGTACAGATGCTTTGTTAAAATGTAAAATGTTAGATATGAATGTGTTGGTTCTTCAGATAGTGAATAACTTACCGATCCGGATAATCCCAGATATATCAACACTATCAATGATAATATGTCTAAATATTATTATACATGATGTATTATATATAAACCTGTTTTACATGTACTTTAAAACTATATTTCTTATGTGTAACTATTCAAAGATGCTTGCCTACAGCCATTTTAATTTATGGCCACTTGACTATGGTGCAAGTAAGCTATTTTGTGTTTTTCCACAATATCTTCTTGAAGGTCAACACTGGCACTAACTATACAGGCTTTGTCGTTAACTCATCATCATATAAGTGTACTTTTTCTATAATAGGAACAAGGTTGTTATGATGAGAAGCCATACCAATGAAAGAGGTCCAAACAATGCCAGTAAAGAAGTGACTGAAACAGATCTGGCTGTATATTAAACACGATTTATTTGTTATGTAGGAATATCCTACTCAAAAAACAAGCAAAAAGTTAGAAAAATCAAGCAGAATTGTCTAGCTCTATTGTAATCATGTTTTATCATACAGAGGAAGTTAACATTGATTTTTCCTGTGTGAAATATGGGCCTACAATGTCCATGTGCTATTGTACTGTGTCTTACACCTTCTATGACTGATTATAGTTTTAGGTTGTCTGATTTCAAAATTTACATTGTAAAGCTTCTATTCTAGAAATTAGAATTGTGGTGGCGTGGTTCATCCATTTGACTCACCACACAAGATGAAGTGGTCTGCTTTAGATATTGAGATTACGTGGTCTCGGAGTTTAGTTATACTGTGTGTGTGTATATATATATATATATTATATATATATATTGTTATGTATACCCCACATGTCATAAGTAATAACATTTAGACATATTATCATTGAAAGTGTTGATATATCAGGGATTATCAGGATATGTAAGTTATCACTATTTTAAATGTAGATGACTGACAATAAAACATTAATGATGACTCACAGATAACAATTTTAAAGCTAGGCGAAATTAACTGGAAACTTGAAATGGTTCAATCAACAAGGGGGTCTCTGGAATACAATAAGAAGTTGTAATGATACTTAGTTCATCGCATTTTATAGGGTTTAAAGTCTTTATCTTATCAGTCATACAATATATCCTGGATCTTCTTTTAAGCTGAACATCTAAGCAGAAGTACCTACACAAAGAAAGTGGCTGAAATGATTAGTTCAGATGATATAAGTGAAAAAAAGAAAGTTTAAAGACGCATGTTACGTAAGAAGAAGTGAAAAATGATGATTAAAAGCATCAGTTAAAGATTATCTGATTAAGGATCTAATTTGATGTCCCAATTATGATCTAGAAACTTCTACACGTATATTCATTTCCACCACACCTATCTCTTCCATAAAGCATTTAAATGGACAGAATCCTGCTAATGTTTATGGGACTCTTGGTATGCAAAAAGTAATATGGAAGTAGTTTGGCTCAGTTGTCATTTCTTCCCCTTGAGAACTTTTCTTAATAAAGCTTTTATTTGTCTGTTGAATCTCTCCATCAAATCTATCTGTCTGTGAATGGAATATAGAGAGCACCATGAATGTGTCAATGAAGGAAGAGGACAAGCAGATCTGGAGAAGTAATGAGCGCATGGTTTGTCCCATTTGGTGTCAATTCAGATTTGGTGGAAAAAATCTGGCAGAGACCCAGCGGTGTGATAAATAGAACATCTTATTAGGCCCCCCCCCCCCCCCCCCCCCCCCCCCCCTGGAGATTCAAAACAAATGATTGAAGTAGTGATCTTACTACCGCAATGAATAACAAGCCTTTGGTCAGTGGCAAGACCTATATTGAGTGATACATAAGTGGAGTATGAGATTATTATGCAAGGATGTGGATTGGAGAAGAATGTTCCAATTCAATCATGTTATAAACATAAGGAACTCTTATCCCCCCCCCCTCATTATGATGATTGGCTTTTTTTGGAAAGAGATTTGAGAATGTTTATCATGCACTTGTTTAGCTGATAATATCCCTGTATGGATGTTTGTGAGACTAATCGCTATAGATAACAGGTTTAGAGAAGCGGGGAAACCAGGTAGACAGAACGCCACTTAGGGGTAAAATTATTAAGGAACAGAGCTGGTCCAAAGGTCTCCGGTGACACCAACAATGTATGTGATAGGAGATTGTACCTCTGAGACAAGAACTTTATTAACTTCCACATGCAGGGGGGGGGGGGGGGGGGGGGGGGGGGGGGGGGGGGGGGGTGGTGGGGGGGGGGGGGGGGGGGGGGGGGGGGGGGGGGGGGGGGGGGGGGGGGGGGGGGGGGGGGGGGGGGCTGGGGAGTGGTAGAGAGGGAACATTAGAAAAAATGAGGAACATTTGGTACGGTCTCGATAAAAGCAATGTGATTGAGATTGTCACTGATGACAGAAAGCATACTGAGTGGTAGAGAAACGAACGAGATATTCACCTATGGGAATGAACTTCCACTGGCCCTGAAAAGAAGGACTAAGTGTATATAGTCTGCTTGGACTACAGAAGTTTCAATGCAGAAAATTTGGTCTTACATGTACCCAATCCCAGTGATTGACCAGCAAAGCAATAACTACTTTGGGTCATGCAAGAGGCTATTGGCTGGCTGAAAACAATGGCCACATGATGTTGTCATAATCAACTGTCCTGACTCTTATCACAATCCAAGAGGTCTACAATTTAAACTAAGATTAAATTAGCATAGAAGAAATTGATATCCTAGGCCTGGAGAATAGCTACTAAGATTTCTCATTAACAAGCAGCAGACCATTTACCCATAGACATGATGTTGCCTGGTGTAATATTTGGGAAGTTATTGTAATAATTGTATGTGCTAAAAATATTAGGTCATGAATAAAAAAGTTAAATGGGTGTGGACTAGAAAAACTGTTTCTAGGATAGGTTACAGGATTAAACATTAAAGAAATAAAAGTGAATATGTAGAGTATCATGGCAGTTTATTATGAAGCAATAGACATAATTTTATCCAACATGTTAAATGACTCAGTGCTTGTGAATTTTATAAACAATGGTTACATTTATGTTAACAAAATTGGGTAGCTCAAGTATTGTATATGAAAAAATTTCAGGAGAAAAATTATACAAAACACATAAAATTTCAGTTTAGTTCTAGGTATGTATTTTTGGTAAATCTTCAAGGATTGGGGATATTGGGGTTAGTTTGTTGGAATTTGTCTACTTTGCACCCATCACAAAATACCAGCAACACATTTAAGTTAACTATGTGTTTGTTCAAGCACCATGCAGTTTTTAATAGTTAGTGATACAATATCTGTTGTGTTACCTGTAGGGAATAGCGAGAACAAGATCAACACAGCATATCTTGTCTTGTAAAGTTTGGCAGTACTCAGTGAGAAATTGAGTTTGTAAGTTGATTCTATTAAATAGAAATATATTAGCTTTTCTCTGGTAACAAGTTATGCCATGTATTGAATAATTAGCACAGATAATGGGAGGAAGCGTTTAGTCACACTAGAATCACTAAGTTATGCTTGGTACCAGAAAAATTTGCTGCTTAAACTAATGAAATAAATGGGTGCCATGACAGTGATGTAATTAGGGGTGGAGAAATTAGACTAAAGCATTAATTAAAAAATAATTTCCATGTGCAAAAACACACATGTTATATGTAAGATTATGTTGTGCTAATGAAGCTTGTCCCCCCCCCTTCTAAAACATCCTCAGGCATTAATAACTATTCTTAGGCCCTATAAGCAATAGTAACATTTAATCATTTATCTGTCTAGGTTATAGTAATTGCTAGTCTAGGTGAGCTAATCCCATGCACCTCCTTTTTAATAAGCTCTTGGGAGACGAGGGCTTAGAAGCATATTAGCTTTACTGTCCCATTGTAATGCATTGAATTTAAATACTATAAATCATGTTTACATAATAGTTGTAGAAAAAGCAACCCACAGCTAATACTGTGGGGTAACGAACTGAGTGACAGTATTTGAATCAATACTAATATGAAATAGGCAAAGTGGAGATCATACTCAAAGCCATTCTTCTCCTGTCATGCTTTTCTTTAAGAGTCTTACCGCTAAATCTAAACAAATTTTATAACACTGCTATTGGGTTCTTCAACATGAGTTGTGCCCATCAAAATATACAAGTGGTTTCTTCAATATCTTTCTTTATTTGACACCTTCCTTCATGAACAGAGAAAAGTATAATAGTCTGAACTCAAGGCTTGCATAATTATGAGACCTAAATCCATGTCCCTCGCATCAAGCACTCATGAAAGGAACCCAACTTTTGGTAGCCAAGAACACCAGATTTTGCGGGATGACATACAGGCATTATTGTGTAAAACATAGACACTTTTAGGAAGCAGTTTGTGTTTTGGATGACATAGACATCAATAACTCTTTTAGGCTTCTGCAATATCCCTTTCCTTTTTCATAACTTGACGTTAGAAGATTGGCTTATAGAGTCAAGTGGGAGCAGATAGCTTATGAATAGTGGGATATGCATAGCATTACAATGCCATAGACAAAAGGTCTTTTTGTGTTGTTCCTCTCAAGAGAGTAGAATTTGACCATGAATAATATAAGTGGATATCACATCTGTATGTATTAATAAGACTTCTTGTAAACAAGGGCATATTTTAAAAACAGAGAGCAGCCAGACGATGTAGCTAATTGAAATGGTTTTAGCATCAATCAGAAAAACAATCACGGATTGAAAGAGCTGGCAAATTTCATAACAGCAGTCTTGCAACGACCTCCTGGCCTAGCCAGTATATAGTTTGTAAAGATCCAGCAACATCTAGGATGTCAGATTGAAAAAGAGAAGGATAGAGCTTTACTAATGATATGTCAAAGGTCTTTCTGTGTCATATAGTATGTTAGGTGTGGTCATGTATGTGAATGGATTGTATACCTTTTTCCAATAGTTTAATGATCTCAATTAAAGTAACATTCACATTCCTCCTTTATAGCATTATCAAGTGCCTTTGATCACCCCCAAGTAAATCACCTAAAGTCATCAATATACATCTAGCTTAGCTTTGTGCTATATAAGCATCTTATCTTAACTATATCCTTTGTACTGCATGTCCTGTATGATATTGCTTCAACTAATGATCTTGTTTATAATATCATCTTATTACACAATCATACAGTCTTATATAAGAGCTTTTCTACCACTTTTGATGTCATTTTCTCCCAAACTATTTGTAAGTTATCAAACTACAAGTTTATATTATTTATTTAGTTGGTGGTTGCTGAACAACAGATATAGGATATCCTCTACTATGTAATAGTACCATTATTGGTATAACAAAGAAAGCTCATCAAAATGCCTCAGAAAGAAAACATGGCCATATGAATATCAATTGTTCTCATAAGATATTGGTAACTGTCAACTATACGTATTACACCTCCCTCAATAGGGATTTGATGAATACCTAACATTTGTTTTAATATGAAGACAAAGTAAAATACAGTACAGTAAGTGGCACCATGTCCACCATATTCACATTGGTTACAAATACACAGTATATTATTAGAAAAAGTTGATATGGTTCTTGTTGCCTCTACAAGTTTTATTCCTGGTATGCCAACCTTCATAAAAAAATAAAGGGAACAATAAGAACTGATTTATTTGTGACTTTTATACTCATTATACTCATACTTTCGATGTAAGATTTGGATCTGGTGTGGCAGAAGAGGAAGAATCTCCAAGTCATTCGAACATTCTATGTTAAAATAAAGAATCTTAAATCTATATATATTATGTTATGGGCTTATGATACCATATGATATAAGAATATTGCCTCAATAATTCTACAAGTATATGGGTTTAATGCAGGTAATCAGTCATTCATACTTTACAAAATTCACATTCATTTTTTAGACATTACTTTATATTCACCTGGGACATTGTGCTTGTTTTCAAGAGCCTTTTAAATTTTCCATGATGTTTTGTGCAATTAAGAAATAAAAACATTGTAACATTACACATTACCTCATCCTCTTCCTCTTAAGAAAGGACTTTTTGTAAATACTTCTTGAATGGACTTTGTACCTTCAATATATCTTCTCTATGCATTGCAAGAGAAAGGTAAGCCATTTTTGGATCACTAATTTATTTGGAGGCAGACTTCTGATACTCAGCAACAAAAAAGGTGTGATGTTCAAAAGGATGTAGCATCCTCCCCTGTAAATAAGACTGTTTAACAAAGAAATGAAATAAGTGAATATTGCAATCCACTCTGAAGTACCTGGACGAATCTCAGGAGGACATACAGCTACAGCTCATAACCTTTATTGGCGAGTTATTTCCCCTTCAAAATTCTTGGAAAGCGAAGTTGTCAGGGCTTTCACCTTCTGTTCTTTTGTCTTCCTACATTAATATAAATGCTAATAATGTTGTGCATGTTGACAATTCACTTTCATATTGAAAATTTTTAAAATGAAATATTTGAAACTTGAACAATGTAAACAATGACCAAGTATAAGGAATAGTAATTTATAGAATATTAAGTGAAGAAAAAAGTTATATGTAATTGATATTTATCTGGGGGGGGGGGGGAAAGTGATGTGTAAATCAGGACAAAAATCACCAAAAACTAAGTGTAATATACACATTGTTTCTAGTTATGATAGTAAATCAAAAAACGAAGTCTTTTAGTGACTGCAAACACTTCAAATCAACACAAAGACAGCATTAATTTTAATGGGCAAAGGAGCTTGATTGTTATAACAAAAATGCTCATTTAGAGCTAACAAGTATGTTAAACACAGTTCTTGAGTTATGTGTATAGGATGATGCATAAATTGATATGTCCATTCTGGTTCATCATCAATTGTTAATAAATTCTGGTTCAACCCTTTTGAACAAGAAAGCAGATGTCAATACACAGTATGTTTATGAGATGTGGATAACTTGATTGCTTTCCAATGCCTTTTGCATCTCACCACATCATCCCTCATTCAAATGTGTAAATTATCTTTGGTAACTACTTAAGATAACATACATTACCTACCTTTTTATGAGACTACTCCACAAGTGTAATTTAAATATCACTATCAGTCTGGATGACAATCTACATCCCCCAAATACAGTATCACTTTATTTTTTCCAAGATCGTATCTACTTAAACCGTTTCAGCTCTTTATCACACTGAGAGATGGGTTAAAGTCATTAAAAAGATTTCCAAGTCAGAGGCAGAGACACCACTCAAAAATATGGGTGGGGGGGCTTAGTAAAAAATTAATTCTTATAGTATATTAAACAATATTTTTTTTAAGAAAAAGGATAACTTGAAGCACATTTAAAAGCACACAGTATACATCTTCATGATCCAAAAAGGTTACCTAAGTACTTTTTTCGTTCATCACATTTATAAACAAATTCTCATGCAATGGAAGGTAAATCTAATGAATTTGTGAGTTTAATTCCTTATGGATTTGCAGCATAGGCAGTTATTTAGTCGTTTTTTCTGTCATCGTTGATTGAACATAGTATAAGGTGCTTCATAGCTGAAAATGTTCTTTCAGACATTCCCGACGTTATTGGTGAAGTTAATGTTAAACAAAGCACAAGATGTACTGACGAGAATATGACCTAAAGATATCATTTATGTTCATTGCATCATATAGTATAATTGAAGTGACTGCTTCACAGTTGGCAAGGCAGTTTTTACCATATCATGAAGAAGTGGAATTGCCTCTTAGCTCTGAAAAAGCAATATCTTTTGAAAAGCATGACTCTTGTATCTTTTTCACCTCACTTTAAATTGTACCAAGACCTACCTGGCTAACAGTTTCTTCACTAGACTCTAAACCACAGAATTTTCTCCATTAGATGAAGTACTCATTTCATTTATTACAACAGTATCAGTTTCTTCCCTGAATAACAGAAACAGATCTAGTGGTTTGCTTGCCTCTTGGGGTTGCCAATCACTCACTACTGAACATGAGTCTACACTCCAGGTGCTAACTCTTAACTATTGCCTGCATTGTGAGTATAAATTTGTATATTATTTTAGTGTAAAACTGAAATTGCAGCTGTCAGACAGTTCAGACTATGCAACCCTGACTATATCCCCCCACGTATATTATAATTGCCTTCTTTGTAAAAAAAAAGTGGGGGCCATGCTCCCCCAATTTGAAAAAGTGGAGGGCTCAAGCCCCCCTGCCCCCCTATATCTCTGCCAATGCAAGTATTTGTATGCTCTCTTTCTTTCTCAAGCACAATCAAAGGTGTAGGAAGCATTTCTAAGTGCAGAGTCCAATGGGTATAATAATACGCAGGCGTGGCTAGTTATTAATGGGTGGAACAGATTAATTAAACTTGATTAATTATCCTTAAGTGAAAATTTTCAAGATGGATTCTTCCACTATGGTTTGAACCACTTGACAAAATCGTTGCCAATGTCTATTAATGACAGAAGAATTCAGTAAGATTTTGTGCACATGGAGCACCATTAAGTATTAAGTCTTGTCTGGGCTCATAGTCGCTCTTAAGTAGCATGTAACCCCACGTAAGGGCTGAAAAATCTTTCAACTAACTGTGTTTGTAGCTGGCATCACCAATATCAGCGAATTGACCTACAGACTTCTGGTATTAAAGATCTTTGTGAGTCTGAAAAACTCCCTTAGAAATCCAATCACTGAAGAGGAAATCGTGGAGAGCGTCCTCTTGCGATAATTGGGGAAGAATGCAAGACATCACTTTGTAACTGCATACTTAAACTGCTCAGTGTCAAAGTCATCTTTATAGAATCCTTGACAAATGTAACTCTTCGTCACACTTTTGAACCATTGGATGACTTGACAAGAAGAGCTTCAAGGTTAGAATAAACCTAATAGCCAGGCTGATCAAAACGAGCGTACCAACTTACAAGATCAAGTGCCTCAAAATATATACTGTTCTGTATAACAGTTCAACACTTTTCTGGTGATTAACTTCTGTTGTACCACTTTCATATCGTCTTGGCCTCTTTCGCTTTCTTGGCAGGACTGGCTCTTCTATACGTAAATCACTAGCCCAGTTCGTGATTCAATGAAGTGTGAAGAAAGGAAGAGCTATAGAGTATTAAATTATTAGTTTAATCATTATTATAGTTTATGAATATTAAGTAACTATGAAATTATAGGCGGCCCATGGAGCTGCTACGGTCGTTACAGTTCCTACGGCCACTGCTGAAATACTTGAGTTAGCGCCCTTGAACCTTCGTACCATTGTTTACCCGCCAAAATAATTGGAAATTGTTTTTTTGCGGTTTTTTTTTAATAAATGGGAGTAGTCAAAAGATAATCTTTGACCCCACTTGCGAATGTCCCAATCCTTGACATATTTATTGCACAAAAAGAATCTTTTTGTGTGTAATCCACAAGCATTTAGCTGGGCATACTCAAAATAATGATAATATGGACATTTTTAGATTACATTGAACTTGACTAAACCTTAGTAATCGCTAGTTTGACCCAGTTCTTCTGCACTATGATGTGATTAATAATGAATAACTTTCTTAAGTTTGAATAAATTTTTTATGAACATACTAGATATACACCTCCTTAGAAACATTAATTATTAATGAACCACCTAAATGGCATTTATAAACAACAATGACGTAGCTGGCTTTTCCCAAATAGGTGACCTTTTTTATTACCTTACTTAAGATTTCATAATCACAAACTATTCATTGATTATACTGAAGTTTATTAAGACCTAAATTAATTGTACACAAAAAGTCCTCATAATTATTAATTATCGCACATAAAACAAACAAGATTAATGGATTTTTGCTTTAATACCATG
>NW_024533748.1:0-33191 GCF_016097555.1 Gigantopelta aegis | reverse complement strand
CACAAGAATTAAAAGTTTAAAACAATTTGTTATATTGTTAAATTCATAAAAAGTTATTGTAAGTTGTATGATCTTTAGCTGTACCATGTTGTAAGTAATGAGTTGAAATTCATGCTTAACGTAGATTTCAGTCAATATAAATTAATAAAGAAGGTTCATGGTCATTGATTGACAAAGGTTTATTTTATTTTTGAAAAATTTTATGAATCATGTGCCAAAAAAAATAATATTTAATGACCTATAATAAAGTCGCTTATCAATTTTAAACATACTAAGGAACAAGGCAAAGACAAGTTTGATCATTAATATCTCAATTGCAAAATGAGGTAAAATTAACATGCAATTTTTTATTATTCCAAATGCATTGTTTTTCATTGTCAACAACAGAGTAAATGTCATTTAACATCTGGTCCTTATCCTTGTCCCCCACTTCCGCTTCGGTCACTGGGATAAGGGGTTGTTGACTTGTTCGAATTGATGCTAGCTGAGGAGTGTTGACCATCACGAGTAGATGTGGTGGACAAGTAAAGGATTAACTGATAGCAATGTGGTTAGATCATTCTAGACTCCTTGGAAGAACTGGTGCTCTTTGGTATCGTTATTGCCTTGTATTGTATCATAGTGGAATACACATCTGTATCTCAGGAGCATTGACACTATGTACGTTGATTAAAGTGGTAGGTTGGAACTAAGCTAATCATTTACTTCTCCATTTCATAAAGGTTTCTCAGTTTCGGTGAGACGTTCTGCATTCCGTTGATTGTAGTGTATGAATACTCTTTATTTTTGAATCCATTTGATCAGTAAGAGTCATATATATTAGTATCATTGTTCATTGAAACTTGCAATACCAATGTTTAGTAATGTGATGAAAGGGGGGACACCTCCATAAGTAGGATTGCTTAGGACATATCTGATGCAGCTTCCCTGTATAGAAAGGAGAGTCATATATCAACTCATTCCTGCATGGAAATGGGAATGGAGTGGAGCGTATATATACTGGACTTTACCTGTAAGTATCATGTTATATCATTAAATTTTAAGTCATATTCTCTTCCTAAGAGATGACAAAATGCACATGAGGTTATATCCATATTATGACAACTGTAGTCAACTCCAAGGGCAAATCCTATAAACTCCTCAAGTGATAGGAGATATACATTCTCTCTTCAAACATTAGGGTGCTGGTATTACAGACTCAGTTATTATTTGTTGACTAGTCTACGATGGAGTTATTTCTGTTTGATTTGAGATATGTAAGGGTCATTGAGTGTTCAACATTGGTTACTGTAGGACATTGAGTACATGATACTATACGGAGAAATAAATCAACTTTATGTTATCAATGCAATTTTTATGAAACATTAGTTTAGCTGATGTGTGTGTTGTGGTATTAGGTAAGCTAGTGACAGAGTAAAGCATTGCTATAATAGGTGTATATAAAATAAATTAATAAGAGCATTTTAGGATCGGACGTGTTGTATTAGGCGTCTTAAGATTGCAATCTTATTAAAAAACTAAAGTAATTTGAACTACAGAGGGAAAACAAAACTGTGATAAAAGTGTGTATGTCAAAAGTATCCAAACGTGGCATGTGTTGACATTAATTTATTACTTATTGTACAAATGTAATAGGACATTATTACTGTTGGTATATATTTTAAGTATACAAGGTGGGTATGACAGGTTTATAAAGACTGTTTGTCAGTTGTACTTGGAGAGTGGTTCATATAGTGACAATTTATTTTACCTGTTCCACAATTGTTTAGTAAAGTAACATTTTGAGGACAGAACATTTTGACTTGTGCGTCCAATGTTATACTAACCCAGTAATACAACCATGTGTATTGGGGTACTGGCAGTAGAATCAGTAATAGAGATATCTTGGTGTGGTAGTATAGGATTCTGATATGTAAATATATCAATGTTGTCTTCATTATCTGGAGTGATTTGTATTAAAACATGTAATATTTAGGTGAGTAGCAATATCTTGATTTGGATAGAAGAGGCTGCCCCACTTGGCATTCTTGTAGTTGAGTTAATGAGGCCATGTAAAAAATATCTTTGGTGATTGGGGATACCTTAATTTGTATATAATGATAAGCAATCAATAATTTGAATGTTGTGAATTGTCAGATAATACTACCAAAATAGTCTTGGTAGACTTTGACATGTGTATTGAGATTGTATACTGCCTTTTAAAGCAGTCATCTAGTTTTCTTCTCTACCAGAACAATAAAAGTGCACCACGAAATACGAGAAGGATTTAGTTGAACAGCTGCTATTTCAGCTCCTAATTAAGAATGTTGTCATGAAATTAATTTCCAGTAATCAATAAACTGACCTTGATTTGAATATTCCTAATTGCTTACAGCTACAGTAGCCATGGAGGATTAGTCCAGTAGTCTGCGCAAATATGTTCCATGTACCAGCATTGCAATATCTAGGTTCCATCGCTATTGTTTCTGATATCACCTTGAGTACATGATAACACTTTTGATCATAAAGAGAGAAGTCATCTCTGGGCATCATTAATTTTGATACCTTGTTACTAATTGCACACCTGCATCTTCGGTGCATGAAGATGAAGGATTACGGAATAAAGTATAGCATTCCACTAGGTTTACCTTCATACCCATAGCAGATAACATAAAATAGTAATACACTGAATGGGAAACACTTCTAGGAGTAACACCTATTGAATTATTTTTCACATTAACTTCTAAAATTGACATGATATAGTTACCAGCTGTTGTATATCCCATTGTTTACAAGCTATGCGAGCATCATTGTCATTCCAAAATCTTGAGTTTCCATTACGACGACGACATATTCCAGTCCACTATCACCAATACATATCTGTACTCTACTCTGATAGCTGTACTTGTATTTACTGATATGTCTCTTAGCCTTAATCTCCCTCTGTACATGAAGCATGTACTATAAGTGAGTAAAGAGAATAGGACTGTATATTAGATAACTAACCATAACTTGGTTACTGAGATAGATATCCACTGAAGCAAGTACATCAACAGTGTATTTAACAAACCCATCTCACTAGAAGACAAATACTGTTGTCACACATGAGCTCAAATCAGTCAATATTGCCATACATTATGGTTGTATTTTAGAAAGAGAAACAGCTTGCCTAGCATTTACTTAACAGGCTTCACATAAATACACTGTATGGCAAATTGGGAATAGTGTCATACATTGTATGTATAGTATAAACTATGTATATTTTAGAATGAAAAACTACTCTATAAAGGCTACTGTTATTATTAGATAAGGGATCACAGATGGTTAGCAGGATGTAAGCTGATTTGATCTCTTAACTAATTGTAAGGCTTTTAAGTCCCTTCTTAGAGCACACCATTGACAAAAATAATATAAACAATAAGTTCTAATCATTTCTATTACTTTTTGTATTTGTTATATATAGTCACATCAAATGAAACAAATGATTTCTAAAAGCTGAGTTTTTGGTGTAGGGTATGAAATATATGTTCATCTTCATTCTCTGTTGTCTGATCAGGAATTCCACCAAAGAATACACAGGGTCTGTGTTGAAGGTAGAATATTAAAAAATTGGTCACTGGGATTGGGATGAAGACCAGAAATTGTTCCTTGTGTGATCCTGTTGGTGGTTCACTATCAGCCGTTTCTTCTCAGAAGGACGGGGGACTGTATCGTCCTGGTATCTTTATAGGTTGTGTGTTTCTTAATAGAGAATGTGTATTAGTGTCTTCTGTAACATAATGACTTGATAGTGGACCAACTACTACATTACTACTTTGTGGTGATAGCTTGTATTGCATTCTGTTTGAGTAGTCCTCATCTCTTGAGCCAACTATTATTGGCAGACTGATTTTTGGTGTAATTCGAAACATGCTCTGCAGGTAGTGACCCAATCTCAATAGGAGAGCTAGCTCTATGGAGGATTTGGTGAGAAACTAATGGTTTTCTTGAAACAGGAGGTAATTCTTTGTTTTTTGAATTATTGGTCGAAACTGTTTGATGCATCGTTTGGTGTTTAATTGAGACTTAAATTTTGGTTTCTTTTCTTTTTCAGTTGCAACACTATCATAAACATCCTCTGTTACTACAACATCATCATAAACATTGATTACTTTAGTTACCTACCCTTTTTGGTAAATGGAGCTAGGTATTCAGTAGGAGTGGTATCAATTGGAACACTATAGTCTGAGATTAAGGATGTTTGTAATGGGGAGGGGTTCACAGAACTTGGACTGTTATTAGGTGTTTTGGTTAACTTTTGTGGTCTAGCATAAGTATATTCTACTTCGTCCATTGTTTGGTTACCCAGAATCTTGCAGCGAAGATTCATTTGGATGATTAGGTGGGCTTCTTGATATATTACTGACAATATCTTCATCTTGGCTATGAGTTCTTGATTGGCTTGAGGATTGTTCATGGTCGATATTACTGTCAATAATGACATTAATTGGAGGGGCTTCATAATTGGGATTACTAGTACTAAACCTGTGTCATGAGCTCTGTAATTAAAATTAAATTAAGCATATATGGAATTATATTTTAGGTTTTTATTATATAACATTTTATATACGTATGCACACTGTGAAAATTAATTAGTTGATTAACTAACTAACATATAGTTATACAAGTTGCAATGTAGACATAATACTATATTTAATTACTTATGTACTATGAAATTGATGGTTATGTAGCCACATAAGAAACACACATAGGAAACTTTTTTGATGTAAAAAAAGTAAACATAATATTACTTTGAAATAGAATATTTATGTATTTACATAACCAGTGGACTTAGTAATCAAACAGTGTTATGTTTACTTTTTAGTTTATGATTACAACCTAACCTGTATAACCAAATAGTGGTTATATCAACCAATCAATTTTCGCAGGGACATCTATATATATATATATATATATATATATATATATATATATATATATATGTATATGTATTATGTATATCTTATATCATTATTCATCAATCCATTTCGTTGTCTATCCATCCATTCAATCATCTATCTGTCCATTTTCTGCTTGGTCATCCATCTATAATATATATTTTTTAATATTACCTGGTTTTCCATATCTGTCTCTTCTTCCTTCTTTTAAGAATGACCCAACACAACATATTAGTGTACCCACAATGGTTACCATTATATACTAAAAAAATAAGTCCACTGTCGAGTCCAATTAGTAAAGACTCGTTGTGAGTGCTTGTTGAGTAATAGGCTCTGATGTTGGTGCTATGGTAACTGTTTGTAACCAATACACACTATATAACATAAAAGAAGCATCTGAATTAGATGTATAGACGAATATGAATGGATGAATGAGATGGACAGGAGACAGATGGACTGAGAGATAGATGGATAGAATAATGAATGGATGTATTGTAATAGACAAAGAAATGTCCACATTATACCATAAAAATGTCATGGTGCTATCTGAGCTTTTGCTTTGTCAATAATATGCTTATCACAAGACACATCATACCTAGTACATTATGAATATTGTCTAATTCAATTATGTGTCAGCTGATTTAGTCCTTGTTGCCAATCATCTGTATATTTAATTTGAAAGGTCATTTGTTTGTGTCATGAATGTCATATGCACCTTCCCAAATTAAAGGAAAACCACTAAAATGACATTTTGTCATAATGCTGTACATATTTCAACTACATTTAGAGTCAAAAATCTAACAAACCAAAATGTTATCAGTTGCAAGAGAAGAAATGCATTATTCGTTATTACCTGTAGATATACGAATGGCTCCAGCAATGTAACATTGCGGACAAACTTCTTCCTAGTACCCACTAATGCAGTAGTAGTGATACTGATGCAAGCAAATCAATATACTACTGTCTCCAGCTTTAATCATTGATGACTACCTGAGGTACATCATTGTCCAGCTTGAGGAAGACCGTAGTGATTATGTTAAACCTAAAAAACTGCTGGATACATTATTACGTCATGATCATCTAAAACTTTGTGCTTCATACAATCAATGTCTACAAAACTCAGTGGTAATGTCTTGAGAGGTTGATATATCAGATTGCCATGTATTAACAAAATTGGCTGATAACTATTGCTGTTGACTGGATTAAGAGGCATATTAGTTGTCTTAGTCTTGTGGAGCTTGAGAAGACCTGAAAATGATAGATATTTAGGAAATTTAGTACAATAACCTATAGTACTAGCCTTTAGAAACCTATAAAGATTTCTCAATTACATAACAAATTTAGTATACAACCTATACTTGTACTTATTAAGTTTCTATAGTCATGTGTTCTCTTCAGAGTGGCTATTAGTACTTAGGGTTCTTTGATCATTTAATGTAAACTTTAACAACGTAAAGGAAGTACTAGCCACCACAATTATGCTCACTATGCAATTTGCCATAGTGATGAGTACATTGCACTCATATTGGTAATGTTATTATTTACTTAATAATAATTAAGCATCATAAAATTAAAACTTACGTACATGACACATTGGCTCTAAAGTTGACAATTGTATCTTTCAGTTCACCCTTGGAACAATTGTGAGATTTTCTTCATTACCAAAACAATAGAAATTGATTGAGGTTATAAAGTTTGTGACCTCATATTATTATATTTGTCAAACATTCAGCTCCTATAGCATAACAAAGAACAATGAATAAAATAATGAATATATCTAAAACTATTAGTACCTTTCTGAGGCAATAATTGCATTTGTTGACAAACAACTGAAGCAATCTGTCAGTCCAAAAGTCCCCACCTTTCCACAAATAACAGACCACATACCTCTATCACAGAACTCTAATATTCCATTAGGCGATTGTCGCCTTAGCTCACCATGTTTGCAGTGTGATGGTCCTTTCATAAAAGATGAATATAGTTTCTTATTGTTTTTAAGTGCATACAAACATATGTAAACACATTTATACTACAAACGTTAAATAAATCATCTGACTTTATGGGACTTACCATACATTGAATACCAGCTACTGAGTTACAAGGACTGCTGCTGTTTTGTATATAAGTCAGGCAGTCCTTTATCCTGCCGCTAACAGCACTACAGATAACCTCATACACATATATTGGTTGGAGTAATATTACTGATATTGATAGAGACTGCTGTCAGCACCTGTATGTAGTAAGTAATACCACATATTATGCAGGTATTCTATATTAACATCTTTTAAGTAGGACTACCTATATTACTGTCAATTTGTCAAGCATTGTGTAGTTTCAGATTTTAATACCAAAAATGTTAATACCCAAAAATTTAGAGCCTATTCCATGTAATTACCACTAATTTGTCAATGTCTTACCATTGCTAAGAAAGCCCAGTGGTTTGTGACATGCTACTTGAGATCAATATCATTCCAATATTGTTGATTGGTGTCCGTTACATAGCAAATCCCACTCCAGCTGCCACCAAATACAAATTTGAACAATGTGTACACGTTTTACCACTTCCTTATTATAAGGGACTCGTTTAATTCGCCCTCATAGCAACTACAGTTAGAAAAGTAAAGAATTTAGAATTATTAGGTATATCCGAGTTACTTACCATCAAACTTTCTGACTCAATACACCCAACAACAGATGACAATAAGAAGACTTGGTATATATCTCATGATCATTATGACCACAATGGCCTGCCTGGACAATCTAGATATACAGCTGTGTGTGCCACTCTTTTGACTGGCCTTGTGGACAAGCAAACAAGTCTTAGTAGTAGTATATACATTATACACAAGCATGGCTTTGTCCAACAGGTCTAGGACCTCATTTCCATATTGAGACATGTTTAATTTGATTTGCAAACAACTCAGTATCAACAGTAGACCAAGAGGAATGTATCTAATTGCTTGTAAATTGATCTAATTATTTCATAGTGACATCACTAGATGTAAGCAATAACAAATAAGGTAGAACTTTGGTATTAGTAAAGAGGATAGCTGGCTTTTTTTTTTTTAAATTAACTTATTGTCATTGGTGAATGACAATACTGTGTACATTATCATAGAATTGTGAATTAAAACTGACCCAACCTGGTAAAGAATAGGAGCTTTGTTTTCAAAGTTACTCGCCAGTTAGTTGTGGGCTAGAAAACATGATTGTCTTTCTAAATACTGTCTGATAATTAATCATGATATGTGATATTTCCTGATAAAATGGATACAATTACATTAATAATTATAATTACCATATATGGTATGTACCACCTAATATGTACACATGTATAGCTGACTGGTGATAAAAATGGTGATACAATACTCAATTTATTATAAGAAAAAAACAATTGCATTTTTAAAAGCTATGTAACAGGAATAGGGTGGGCAATTAATATATGAATAGCTTATATAAAAAACCTTCAAGATTTAAAATTTATATCAGTATATTCAAAACAAGAAGTTATTAGTCACAATTCAATATTATAATAAAATGTTCTTCTGTTTCCAAAAATTTTTAGGAATCTTATCTTAACAAAATCTTTTAAACAGATGATACTCATAACAGATAAACAGATGGTTGATTTTCTGTTTTTAAACAGTAGGACACGATCTGCCAGGAAAACCTAATATTATAATGATAATTATGACTCCATCGTGAAGCATGGAAGAGTCTCAAAGACCAGAAAATCATCATTATTTCAGTAATGAGGGTACCGATTTAGACTATCAGGCTCTATTCTTTGAGCACATATCAGTGGCTAAGATATGTGTGAATGCTGTAATGGAAGACATGAACGTTAATAAACCAGGATAATATGCTTATTTTTATGGCAATGCTATTTGTCAGACAGGACATTCATACTTTTTCTGTGTATTAAAACAGAAACCCAACTCCTAAACCTAAACACAATTAACTGTACAAAGCAAAGTATGACTTCCTGTCAGACCTACAGGCATTATTTATTTTTATTAAATACTTCGTTCATCACTTCATCTATATTTTCACAATAACATATGTAATATGCTATTAGTATATCAGACCAGCACTGTTGTGAGAGTCTTTATGTGTTGTGGTTATGCAATGAGCAATGTAGGTAGATCTTGGCTTCTTGTTAAATGAAAATGTCAAGTGAGTATTATAATGATATGACAGCATTCACTTTACAACTATATATAAAAGTGGGTGGCTGTATCTACTATTATAGTACTATTGTAATTGATATCATAACATTACCTTTCAACTATGTATAAGATGGGCCTTATTAATCTACATTGTTACTATTATAGTACCATGACTTTAATAAATATGTGCATATACAGTATGTGTACTTTGGCTCATTCATTTTGTAATAAACAAAATACATTCCTTTTTTGGGATGTCAACACTATTGAAATAATATTAGTAAAAGGTGAATCCAAACAATAGGAAATGAAGTAAATGTAAAGATGACTTCATCTTATGCATCAGCCCATAAAAACTTGTCCTATAAGTTACTCTGACTCAGGATGCTGATTGTGACATGCTGTATTTCCCTAACTGATGTTTAGTATATTGGAAATGAAAACAAGGGATGTCCAATACATAATATGCTATAATATCTATTCCATAATGATGTCAGCTTGTAGGATGTCAATGTATCAAATGACCATCTCTTTATGATGTGCCACATAAAATCAACTCCTATAAAAATTAAAGCACATGAGTTTTACTAACTAAACAAGGGTTTTTCAACTTCTGGCAGTAAATACAGATGTGATTGCCAGTAACAGGAGTATATGAGCATCATTAATGCACTTTTGCCACCTGTCCTCCTATGTACTGTGTTGTTATAACAACACTGTGTACATGACGTGTGAAATGAAAAATGATCACTAAATTAGCCATGTGTATTGATGTTTTTGATACAATAAACTTAAAAGTCAGCATGTTATGGTTACACTCCTGATTAGTGAAACACTATAACTTTCAGTATTGTATGTAATAGAGTTATAGTTTAATGGACAGTGTCAACCACAGTATAAGTTATATATGAGTTCAGTAAAATATAATCTTAATTCATCATTGTTGTAGTTAAATGTATATTGAATTCATTTTGAGTTATTTTCTTTGTAATTTTGAATAAGTCTCAATTTCATCTTCAGCTAATGAATACACTACCTTCAATTTTTTCATTGTTAATTTCAGCATAAGAGTATATACCATTGTTAACAGTAGAACCTTGGTTTGTTGATGGTCCTTCTATGCCAGTACTATTAACAGAATCATATACATTATTGTGGTGTGTCTGTGGCAATACTGCATAACTAATATTGTGCTCAGCCTCAGGTAGTTCTGTTATGTCATAATTGTTCTTTTGATGTACTTGTCACCATAGGGGATTACCTAAACCTTCCATAGCTGTATCGTTGATGTAGTACAGCTGCATATATGGAAAATGAAATCAATTACATGTTTTGACAAGAGAAAGAATGTAAACATGCCACCATAAGATTTACCGTTATGATATTTTATAGTGTGGTCCACTTTTTTGTTTTCTGTATTCCTAACAACTACTACTAGTACCCATACTACTACGTCACAAGAACACCACTCACTACAACCACTATTATACCACCTACTGCCCACAGACCACCACTAGTGGTTGTATCACTACTTTCAATAGGGGTAGGTATGGTAACAGAGTAACAGTTGTCATGGCAACAACACATGGGATGTTTTGATATCAGTACAAGAGCAGGTTATAAACTGCATAAAACAATAATGAGTGAATCATTTCAGACAAAAACAATGAGGATATATAGAAATCTCACATGTTTCATTATTAGTCTGTGCTATGGTAGTAGTAGTAACAGTTATCACAACACTGGATACAACTTCAGAGCAGATATTACCTGAATAAACATTAAAAAGATCATATAGCATACCTTAAGACAATAATTTTAGACTAACTTGTTGGATTAATAGTAACAGTAGTGATGTTTTGACATATTGGTTCACTCTCTCCATATGATGTTACTGCTAATACACAACATGTGTATGTAGTATTAGGTAATAGACCAGTAATAGATGTATTAACAATATTGTTATAGTGTGTTGTCTCAATAGTATACCAGTACTTGTTCTGTTGTGTTTTACTTTCACAAGATATGTTGAAAGTAATAACATTAGTTTTGTGTTTGATACTATATACCCAATAGAGTTGTACTGATGATTCCAGTTGTTGGATTGATAAGTTGTGAGGTGGATCAGGCCATTCTAAAATTTTAATTACTTTATATTTTGTATAAATAATGTCATTACCCCCACAGTGAGTCCTGCTGCTACAGCTGGTGTGGGACAGTTATAGTTATTAGCCACTGAGCAGTCACGAAGAGAATTCTCATTTCCATTGCAATAAAACCGTAAAAAAGTCATTTGGAACATTATGATCAAGTGTCATGATTGTAGCACCTCATTAAAGAAAAGTAAATAATTGTTATAAAACACACATGATATTTTGTAAACTAAGTTGCAGTAGATTATTATAGAATCCACAATTTTATATAAAGTTGTTATTAATAGTATGATCATTCATTGTATAATTATTGCTATGTTGTCAGCACCATAATATAAACAAATTCATTGACATCTTGTTTAAACATTCATACCAATTGGATTTCTTCCCAGTTGTCTACAAGCTACTTTTGCCTGAGCTAATGTCCAAGTATTACCACAGAGTGTGTACCATTGACCAAATGCACAAAATTTTAAGAATTGTTCATCAAGAGATATGTCTCCAGCTTTACAACCTAATAAAAAATGGACATTACTATCGAACTAAAAACCACTTACCAGTACTAGTAGTACTTTCACATGATATAGTTGCATAATAATACTTATTATTTTTCTTACAGTCATTGGTATTATTACTAATTTTGTGATAGCAGTTAACAATTTGTTGCTCAAGACCACTGCACTTAAATGAGAATATTTAACTGGAGGTCTCTTTGAAATTGCTAATAAATACAATATTTGAAGACATACCTGAGTATTTATATTTATTAGTATCAAAACGTTTTCAACTCTACCTGTATTTTTGATTATTTTACCCATTTGTTGACAAGCAACTCGAGCTTCTTTTATACTCCACTGATAATCATTTTTTGGCACATATGTATCCCCATTGTCCTCCAGTACAAATCTGTAATACAGGTCTGCTAATAGATTCAAATTTGAGCTCGCCCTCAACGCATCCAGCAACTACTCAAATATTCTCAAATACAAAATCATCTTCCAAATTCAATACCTTGTTCTAGCCAGCAAAATAAAACAAAGACAAATTGTAGATACATTTCAAATTACTCAAGTATATTCTGCTATTCCGATACTTATATATTGTTTGGTAGTCTAGACTACTTCCTGTTTGATCAAATATTAATAATTATTATAGATATGAATGTTCAAACGTGTTCGAATAATTTGTTCCTGTGAAAATTTGGAGACATAGTCTTTATTATATTAACAAAATATTTGCTACTAATTCAGACGTATTTGTCACAGACACTGATCCTTGATCTTGTCAGCTAGGAAAGCTTTTTATAATGGATTGCAGTACAAGCCCCAACTCAGTGAGACATCTTCCTTTGTCTTCCTAATTTTGATTAGACTAGGTGGACACAAGTATAGTGTTGGTTTACTTTTATTTAGTCTTAATGATTAATGTATAATTTAATTTCCTTTAATCATTAGATTATGATTACATGATGGCTACATTTCTTTATTTTGCCACTTAAATATTTCTCATCATATATTTTGAATCATGTATATAATATTATTATAATTATAAAGAGTATTAAGTTCTTGTTCCATTTATGGTTATCCACTTTTGGTGTCTTTTAATTAGTTAAGTCATATACAATCAATGTCAGCTCAGGTAGTTCTCATTTCAGTGATTTCATGAAATCACTAGAAATTTTAGTGAATTTAGTGAATACATACACAAATAGATATATACATTTGACACCTTAAAAAACTTCAGTGACGTTTACGTTTAAGTACTTTCACTACATAAATTAATATCATTTAAATCATCACATATTAATCTTGCTGTCAGTTATAGAGTACAGGTAATATGTCTCATATGGCACATTATGTTCTAGTAACTAGATAATCAAGTATTTTCAAAATGACATAAATAAAATCATTTGGGACATATCCTTTTGTAGTTAAAAATAACAAAAATGAAGACATACTGAAGATATTTTTTGATGATTTAAACATACTTGCTCAACTTGTTTATAGGTATATTACATTAAAGTTTATTTAGTATACTGTCTGTGTATATATAATTTAGTGAAAATTGGTATGATATTATCATCAATAGTTCCATATAGGATATCTTTACAGAATCTATTTATAGTTGGATGGTACTTGTTCTCATATTTTAATGTAATTATTCACTTTTATTGTGATGACAATAACTCTAGTGGTATGGCTATGAAAAGGTAGGCAAGGAATACTAACAAATAGGATTAGAGATTACTTTACTAATTTAATAGGTTGCAAGTTATTTCAAATTGTATTGTTGTTACGAAGCAAAAAAAAGAAACATGATACCAATGTGAAACTTAAATGTCAAAATTATGATTCTACCAATACCATGACAAGAGCACTGTTTACTATATAACAACTAGAATACCACCTGGTTACCCTGGACCAAATGCAACAATGGGTAAAGATGTTCATTTGTATTAGTGTTAAGTTAAGGGCACAGGACTAGCACTGAGTTATGGTAACATTGTCATGGAAACATGAAAGGACTAGATAATGGGCTGATACTTCTTATTGTGATTTAAGCATACTTGCTTCTCAACTTGTTTATAGTTATATTACATTAAAGTTTATTTAGTATACTCTCTGTTTATACATAACTTACTGAAATTGGTATGATGTTATCATCATAGTTGCATACAAGATATCTTTACAGAATCTATTTATAGTTAGATGGCACTTATTCTCATATTTTAATGTAATTATTCACTTTTATTGTGATGACAATAACTCTAATGGTATGGCTATGAAAAGTTAGGCAAGAAATACTAACAAATAACTAGGTTATAAGTTATTACAAATTGTATTGTTGTTACCAAGCAAAGAAAGAAACAGAATATCAATGTGAAACTTGAATGTCAAAATTATGATTCTACCCATACCATGACAAGAGAACTGTTTACTATATAACAACTAGAATACCACCACGTTACCCTCTACCAAATGCAACAATGGGTAAAGATATCATTTGTATTAGTGTTAAGCTAAGGGTACAGGACTAGGACTGAGTTATGGTAACATGAGTTATAACATTTGTCATGGAAACATGAAAGGACTAGATAATGGCTGATACAAGTGAATACAATGATTATTGTCATGTGTATTAATGTTTATGATATCGGACTACAGAACTTTGAGTGAAAGCAAACATAAACAGTATGATGACATTCATAATTACTGAAACACTAACATCCAGTATAACATATGTAGCAATAGAATTATAGGCTTATAGCTCAATACAGTGTCAATATAGTATGTGAGTTATATGTGAGTTCTGTAAATATTATAAACTTAATTATTATGGCTGTAGTTGTACTGTTTATTGAAATAATCCATTTTGAGTTATTTTCTCTGTAATTTTGAATAAGTCTCAATTTCATCTTCAACTAATGAGTATACTCCTTCAATTTTCACATTGTTAACTTCATCATAAGAGCAGACACCACTGTTAACAGTAGAATCTTGGTTTGCTGCTGGTTCTTCCATACTAGTACTATTAACAGAATCATATACAGTATTTGTTGTGTCTGTACATAACTATAGTCAGCTTCAGCCTCAGGTAGTTCTGTTACATCATGAGTGTAACATCAAGTAAATAAGTTGAAAATAATAGAGCTGTGCATTATGATGTCACTTATTGCATTAGTAGGCTGTGTTATTATAAAAGCAACATGACAATTATTATTGACATAGCAGATTTGGTGATATGAGGTTAATACACACCTTTTAGTATAATCTGTTATGTGTAAATAGTACATACATACAATTGACGTAGAAAGATATTGTTCAGGATTATATGTTATTATTAACTACTTACTCGTTGTAGTATTTAAACTAGTAGTAGTGATATTTTGACCTACTGGTCACTCTCTCCATATGATGTTACTGCTAATACACAACATGTGTATGTAGTATTAGGTAATAGACCAGTAATAGATGTATTAACAATATTGTTATCATTATATAATACTGTCTTAGAATATCTTATCCTTTGTTGTTGTTTTATAGTAGTACAGTAAACATTAAAACGTAGAGCATCATTTGTCATATTATAATGACAAATGATTTAATGATGACTTTCATAATTACTGGTAGTGATATTCTGACATTTACTTCACTCTCTCCATATGATGTTACTGCTAATACACAACATGTGTATGTAGTATTAGATAATAAACCAGTAATAGATGTATTAAAAAGTACTGTTATTGAAATACCAGTAGCTAATTTGTTGTACACTATTTTTCACAGGATATATTGAAAGTGATAACATTTATCATGTGGTTGTTATAATTATATTCCCAGTAGATATGTAGTGAAGATTCCAGTAATTGAATGGACAAATTGTGAGGTGGACTGGGCCATTCTAATATACTTCATAAATTTTTATTACAAAATTGTAATTGTCTACCTCCACATGTAAGTCCTGCTGCTTTCCCTGGTGAGGGTACAGTAATAATTATTAATAACTGAGCATTTCCTAAGAGAATCTCTAATTTCCATTACAATAGAACTGAATATCAACAGTAGATAATCTTCAGTGTTGATTACACTGTTGTTATCACCTTGTTTTTGTTGAGAAATAAACATTTCATGTGTATAAAAACCTTACCAATTGGATTTCTTCCAGTTGTCTACAAGCTACTTTTGCTGAGCTAATGTCCAAATATTACCACAGAGTGTGTGCCATTGACCAAATGCACAAATTGTAAGTAGTGTTCCATTAAGAGATAATTCTCCACCTTTACAACCTAAAGAAGAACCTAAGTCAGTTTTGTAATACTCTTAATTTAAAGCCTTATATTACCAGAAATGTTTTGGCATTTGGTAGTGGCATAGTAGTAAGAATTTTCATCAAAAATTTTGCAGCTATTTTCATTGTTACTTTCTCTAAGATAACATTGAGTAATGTTTGTTCAAGACCCTTGCATTTGATATGTGAATAACTGACTGGTATTTTAGCTGTATTTTTCAGATCTACTTTATAGTCACCTAAATTGAAATCAGTATATTATAATTTGATCTTGTAGTCCTAGCATAAATGCATTAGCATTCCTACCATCATTGTATAAATTACTGCTCAAATATCCCATCAAATTGACAAGCAACTTGGGCCTCTTTTTTACTCCAATTATAATTGTACTTAGCACAAATATATCCCCGTTTTCCTGTAGTACAAATCTGTATTAGAGAGCTGTTGTTTGCCTCAAAAAATCTGAGCTCCCCCTCACCATCCATAACTAGATTATAAAGTATTTAAGGAGCTTTGAAAAATCAATTAGTTTCCACTACTTTTTTTTAAAAACATAGTAAAATAAAGACATAGTGAAGATACCATCTTGAAGACTTGAGCAAATTCTGCTCTTTTACTTGTTTCATAACTCAATCTAATGATGTAGTCCATTTCCTGTTGTCATTCTGCATACATCATGGTTACCTCATGGTACATCAGGTTACATAACTATAATGGTAACAGCTGTGCATTAATCTACAAATGTTTTTTTTTCATAAGAAACTCCACAACTGTGATGTATTGAAGCTACAAAACAACTCTCAAAGGTCTGTCTAACTTTTTTTGTTGTTTAAAATGTGTTATATATAATAGATAGGTCAGTGATGTATGAAGTAAAGTTTCTGTAATTAATTCTCAAAATAAATTTACCTGCATATGTGAACTTAAATAATGAAATATATGTTGTGTTACTATTACTATGGACCATGATACAAGTTCAACATCTAGTTTTACATCTTATACGTCTTCACAACATATTGTTGTTCTGTTTCTGACACAAGGTGAGGATTCGGAGCCAAAATATATCTACATTAGATTGCACTCTAAAATAGTCTTAAACCAATACTTCCTCCTTTCCCAAAACCAGCAATAAAAATGCTAATGAATTATGAAAGTTTAAACACCACCTAGCTAACCTAATTTATTTATCCATAAAACATTTAGCTCTCATTCTTTACCTTGCACAATATGCAATTTAATTGGTTTCCTTATTTCTATGTACACTAAATACCTATATTTTATTTCTTTCCTAAATGCTTTCATTTATTTTGCCTTTATTATTTGTCATTATTGTTACTGGTATATATAAATTAAACCCAATGTACAAAACTACATTATTGCAATTTAGTTAATTTTAATAATTTACTTATACCTTTACTAGTAAAACTTTTTAACACAATGACAGAAATATTGGAACTGTATATTAGTAATTTTATTTCTCTGCAGTTTTTGAATATTGTACCAATTTCATCTTTTAGCTAATGAGAGTACGCCTTCAATTTTGGCATTTTCAGCAACAGAGTATATACCATGGTTAATGGGAATATCTTGGTTTTAATGTCTTGGTGCTTTCACAGTGACATTTGGTCACAGTAATCATATTTTTGAGTCGTGTGCATTACAGCATAACTTTATGTAGCCTAGGTTCAGGAAGCTCCATATTGGTATTAGGATGTACAAGTTCCATTAGATAGTAGGTTACTTTAAACCATCTGTGTTTGATGTTTGTGAATGTGAACTTTTTTTAAATAAAAATATCATAGACAAATGCCTTAACATAATGAGAATACGTAATATATTATATATTGTGTTGGTGGGTGGATATATTATGCATATCTATATATATAGATAGATAAATATATAATAGATATAGACTGTGGTTGGCTTGTTTTTGATTACAGTTAAACATAACCAAGATGTAATGATACCAGATCAAATGACCATACTATAGTATAAATCTATAGTCAGGTTTATAATAACAGTGTATATATAACAATACTAATATAACTGTTTTTAACATTGTGTTTATTTAATGCACATTAAACTATTAAGTAACAGTTGTCAGCAGTCAATTGAGTGTTATTAGTGTTTTATAAAAAGTTACTGAAGTTCATATTGTTAATGAAAGAGCAACATATGTAACAAAATATACTATGTCTAATTATTAATATAAAGTTATGCTATATGTGACTCTTTATATATATATATCACTTGTTCCTGTAATTTACATATATATAAAACATAATTTTTGATCATACCTATTGTTATATTGTTTTTGTTATTCATCGTTTTCCTCCTCTCCTTCCTAATTATTGTCACTATTGCCCATATCATCACCATCACAAGAACACAATTACCACACCCCACCAATATACCACCCCCATGAACTACCATTAGTAAATGTTATCACTAACTTCCGGTAGGACAAAGTGTTTTTATTGTATTGATAGTACAGGATGGAGATATGGTCCACAGGAGTAACAATTGTCTTGATTGTAACTGTTGTAGCAGTTGTTTTGATGACACTAAGTTGTGAATACATTTGTCATAGTAGTAGAAGAACAAATTTGACCTGACAATCAAGTAAATACAAATTATCATTATGAATTAATACAGTAGGTGTAACAAAAACAAAACTCACTTGTTATATTAGTAATAGTGATATTTTGACATATGGTTCCCTCTCTCCATATGAAGTTACTGCTAATATACAACATGTTGTATTTAGTATTGGTAATAGACCAGTAATGGATGTATTAATAGTGCTTTTACCATTATATAATACTGTCTTAGAATACCAACTACTCTGTTGTTGTGTGTTTTCACATGAATATTGAACATTGGTACTGTAAAATTACTTGTGTGACTGTTGTTATATTTCCAGTTTGATTGTATTGAGGAATCCATTGATTTATTGTTAAATTATAAGGGCTGGGCCAATCTGTTTTGATATTTAATTGTTATGCCAAAACTAAGAATATACCTCCACACTTGAGTCCTGCTCTGGTTTGAGACAGTATTGTATTTGTCACAGTCATCAAACATTCACTGAGAGAACTCTTGTTTCCATTACAATGGAGCTGATACAAATTATTAGAGACATCTGCTGAAATATTTGTGTCAGGTGGTAGTGTTATGTTTTTAGCATCTTTTGTTTAATAATAATTCTATAAATGATTCTTACCCATTGGATTTTCTTTCCAGTTGTCTACAAGCTACTTTTGCCTGAGCTAATGTCCAAGTATTACTACAGAATTTGTGCCATTGGACCAAATAAACAATATTTCAAAATCTGATTCATTAGGAGTAAGTCTCCACATTTACATTCTATAATAGGAAAATTAATTAAACTGGGAATTGGTAATAAAAGTATTTACTCTAAAGTTGATGGTAATATATGTCATAAGAGTGTTAATATGAGTACATTATTATGTATATGTATACATGAATACTTACTCTCTTTGAATCATTCATATAGGTTATGATAATATTGACAAGTCAGTCAGCTTTCGTAAATTCTTACTCCATTGACAGTCTTGCACAACATAATAATTAGAAATGTTCTGTGTCAATGTCCTTCAGTACATGATTGTAGTTTCACTCCAGGATTCTTCACTACTTTGGATATGTAGCCAATAGCAAACTACTCAAAAATCTACAAATATCAAGACTTGCAAAAGTAATGTCCAGTATTTTGATTACCGTATGGTAGCCAATAGAATAGAGCAAAGACAATTTTGAGATTCATCTTAACTTTTGAATACTTGAATTTGAATATCATTGATATATTTACATATTCATGTATGTCTATAGTATTATATACCATAGTTCTACGTGTTAGTTTGGGTAATTTCTAAAAGTATTTCATATATATCATTAATTTCCGGGGCTTTTATGTATGGGTGGGGACTTCATTTCCTTGCTATTCTTGTTTTTTTTTCTCAATTTGATTTTTCCTTACTAATGTTACACGTAGCTATATTGACATCAAAACAAATAGTACATCGATTACTGACTCATCCACCCAGTGAATTGGAGATGACCATAACAGTTTGTGCACCACTGCCATCTGTCAGACAAACAGTAGAAATAAACACTCATGTATTGCTTATGTCAATGAAGCAGAATGTTCTACTAATGAATGTTTATTTCAGCATTAGACATAAATGTTATTAAAGTCATGACCCATCTACATGAGGTTGTTGTTGTAACATTGTTGTGATAGTTTGTGTAGCCTTAGTTAGTGGTAGTGTTACTAACATTAACACACACTAGTAGATAGTATGTTAGATATACTACAATCTAGTATAGTAGCAGTAGTTATATTTGTACATGTATAGTCACTGTTACTAACATTAAAAAAACTAGTAGATAGTATGTTAGATATACTACAATCTATATATAGCAGTAGTTGTTATTTACCAGTACATGTAGTCACTCTCTACATTAGATGTCACCATAGTAGAACATGATGACAGTGAATCTAGAGAAGACAGAGAGCCATCTTGTTGGACTGATTGAGTTTAGGTATTTTCAAGAATGTGGTAATCATGTCTTAATCATGCCTCTTAGTCTATGTAAACTGATCAGTTATAACATAGATCACTATGTATAACACAGAAATGTCATTTGTACTATGAAAACAGTCTTTTCTTACATTCATTTTCTATCCAAATAATCACATCCTTATATAATATATCTGTCTGTTCGTCTATTCATCCATCCTTTGTTCATGTGTTGATCCATACAGCACCCTTATAATACTTGAAGTTAAAAAGTAATACACTTTAAAGTCTAAATTGTAAAAATCACTTCAGTACATATCTATATGAACAAAATAACAAGACTTAATAAAAATCAAGATTTTCCACAGTAATTTTCTCAATATCGTCTTTCAATTCCTTTGTAATTGATTGTACAACTTTCTCCATGTGCTGATCATTAGCAATGAGTATACTCCTTCCATTTGAATGTCATCTTGATATATAAAAGAATGAACACCATCATTGGTATCATTGACATGTGAATTGCTAGTCAATGTTTTTGACTTTATATTAATAGGAATTAAGTACGGATCCTCAGGAAGTTCTGTGCCTGATAAGTACTGATGGATTGTGTACTTTGAATGATGTTTTGTTCATATGTGGGAATTATTTAAGAACTCCCTGTTTAGTTTGATCTAAAAGTGTTTAATAAATAAAAAATTGTAAAGAAATTACCTTTCATCATGTCTTTTCATATTAGTGTTTTTTCTCTTTTTCTTAATCACTGTTACCAATCCCCATATCATCACCATCACAATAACACCACTCACCACACCATCATTACACCACCAGCTAACCATGGACCACCACTAGTGAATATATCACTACTCACAATAGGAGATGTATGAATACATGGTGATACTATTATTATACATTGGTTAAATATGGAGAGGACAAGAACAATACATAAAAATCAGTATACTTACTTGTTGTATTAGTAGTAATGTTATTTTTACATACTGGTTTCACTCTCTCCATATGATGTTACTGCTAATACACAAATGTGTATGTAGTATTAGGTAATAGACCAGTAATAGATGTATTAAATGTATTGTTACCATTATATAATATTGTCTTTAGAATACCAATAGCTACTCTTATACTGTTGATTTGTAGCCCTACAATAAGCATAAAAGTATTCTGTCCATTGATACATTGTAGTTCCATTGTATCTGTACTGAGGAGTCTAGTGACTGATTAATAATAAACTCTGTGGACGGCTCTCTATAAAGTGAACAAAGATGTCATATAGTCCTTTACATTGTTATACCTCCACAACAAGTCCTGCTTTAAATGATTTAAATCACAGTTTGAGAATTGTTTTACTGGCAATTTTTGAGATTATCCTCTTTTCCATTACCAGTGAAAATAAGCGTTAAACACTGGAGTAAAATCATGAATTGATCTAGAAACAAGCGTGTTTTTAGCTCCTAAAAATTTTGAAACATCATATTGATACCCCTATTCATACCAATTGGATTTCTTCCCAGTTGTCTACAAGCTACTTTTGCCTAGCTAATGTCCAAGTATCACCACAGAGTGTGTGCCATTGACCAATGCACATACTCTTAGTGCTTTATTCTTCTAACGAGAGAGACTTCCAGATATACACGACAAATTAGCTATTGTAATATGAATATGGGTTTGTTTTTATTATGATCTTCCTTTACCCTGAATGCAGTAAACTGTGCCATAATAATACTTGTAATCATTGAGAAGCAATTATAATGATGAACATTATCAGTAGCAATAACTGACCAATTTATGAGTTTTTTTTCAATACCAGAACATGAAATATTTTGAAAATACCCTGAATAGCTATTAGGTATATTTTGGAAATGTTTAAATCTAGTTTGATACAGAATAAAGCAATTTATATATAGCATGGACTACCTGATCCTTTTTCCCATGACATCCCATTTGATAACAAGCTACTTTAGCTTCATTTATTCCCCATTATAGAGTTTGGTGTAGCCAAATGTCCCTCCCAAAGTCCCCTAACACAGATCTGTACTATGTGACTTTCTGAAGACCCGCTATATCTGAGGGCTCCTTCATCAGAACAACTTTCTGTAAATGCTATAGCTACTACAAGCTACTACAAGTGTTAACAAAAATAAAAAGAAAAACTACAACTGATTACCTCCAGATAGGAGTATTAAAAGGTGAATATACATTAACAGAAAAAGAAGACATAATGATATTGCTTTTACCTTGCCTTTATACGACTGTACCTTTGTTTACTGAAGAATTGTCTGATAGTTTGGCTGTCCCCTATGATCACGTGCTACCATATGACTATTAATAATACCGAGGATAATTATTTTTCTTTTTTCATTTCGGTGAAAAGTTAAGGATATAAGGCAATCTTAATTACTATGTAAAGTCAAGTGTGTTTTTATTCTTCAAAATTTTCAAAGGAAATAAATATACAACTAGAAACCTGCTTGAATTTACCAAGATTGATTAGCTGTAATCAATTGAAAATAGTGATTGATGATTTATAATATAATATACCTGGAAGACAAATAAACTGTTGGTGGCATAATAGTAGGGGTACTATAATAGCAATCAGAATTTTTTATCAACTGAAAATTTATTTCTTCTACACCCAAACAAAAAAGTTTTCATTTAAATGTTCAATGAATTAGAGACAGAAGTTCTCAACTCTATGTCAATGTTGAAAGTAAGTTAACAATTAATATAAGTATTACTGGCCTTTCTTGCCATGAAATCCTCAATTGGCATGGTAAACAAGCACTCTAGCCTCATTTTCATTCCAAAAGACAGAGTTTGAGATTTAAAACAAATGTATTTTCCATTGATTTTTATTACAATTTTGTACTATATAACTGTTTTGAATTACTTGACTATCTATATTTGAGGGCTTCCTCATTATTAAATTACAAATGTAGTTTGTCTTCAAGTGCTAACAGTGAGACTAATAAAAACTGAGGAACATACAATTTATATTATCATACTTTATTGTTATTCTTATTGTTGTTTGTTATTATTATTATTATTATTATTATTATTACTGTTGTCATTTTTAACATGCTACAGTAATAAAAGAAAAAGAAAAGACTGTAGATCATGACAACAAGTTACATATCCTCCAGAACACATCTCATTACCTAAAGTAGTGACTGATTTAAATAAGTATAAGCAAATTGTATGAACATTACATAATAGATAATGTCTATATAAATCAGCTTGAAAGTAACATCGATTACTGAACACCCACTGTGTATACTTAAGTCATCAATTATTGTTATAATTATGACCTATATGTGATCATTAATAAATATTTAGATAATAATTTTGTTTGTGCATATAAGGAACTGTGATATGAGTCATAATCATATTGTCTTATTTGCATTATGAAGTGCTATTATGTGAATACAATAATGAAATGATAACATAATATAGACAAAGTTCTACTAACTCATTTTCTTTATGTAATTCTAAGATAAATCAGCATGTTTGGTTGTTTAAATGAACACAATTCTCTACTAGCAATTTGATATATTTATAAAACATTACATAAAAGCTGAAATAAATGCATCCAAAATAATTAGTTTACATTTTTAATAAGCTGAATTATAGATGTGGGAAATCAGAATCATGAGCTCTATTAATTTCATCATAATCACAAGAGGTAAGGCTTCTGAGTAGTGGATTTTACTTTATTCTTCATAGATCTTTTGACAGTACAAAAACATTTCCTGTCATTGTACTAGCAGTAATAATACTACTAGTAATAATACTGGTAACTATACCCACCAATTAATGTATATATAAAAATTTAAGACACCTAGCTAGCTAACTATTTATTAATCAAAAAAAACACAAAGTTCTTAATTCTTTGACATGTACAATGATATTGTAAAACTAATCGAATCCATTGTTCATTTAATAATTTACTTATAACTTGTAATAGTAAAACTTGTTAATACAATGACAGAAATATTGGACTGTATATTAGTAAATTTATTTTCTCTTCAGTTTTTGAATATGTGCCAATTTCATCTTTAGCTAATGAGTATATTCCTTCAATTTGGACATTTTCAGCAACAGAGTATATACCAGTGTCAATGGAATATACTTGGTTTAATCTTGGTCTTTCCTCAGTGACATTAGTTACAGTATCATATTTGTGAGTGCTGTGGCATTACAGCATAAACTGTATGTAGCCTCAGCTTCAGGAAGCTCATATTGGTATTAGGATGTACAAGTCCATCATATGCGGGGTTACATAAACATTCCATGTTTGAGATTTGTTGAGTAGAACTATATAAATATAAATATCATAGAAATGCTTAACATAATGATGAATATAAATATGACCTGATTTGCAATAAGGACAACTTCTGATAAAATTTTGTGGCTGATTTATGAAAAGGGCCCACTTTTAAAACATCTACAAAACAGTTTTGTATCCATATAGTTAAACTATGCACAGCTAACTATTTATGGTAACTCATGCATGCAAAACTGTTTTTGAGGTGTTTTAACAGTGGTCCCTTTTCACAAATCTGGTCACAGATGTTTTGACAGAAGTGGTCCCTTATTGCAAATCAACACACACATATTACACATGTTTATATACTGCATATTACTACTGTGGTGGCCTGGTTTTTGGATTACATTTAACACAACACAAATATAATGATACCAGATCAAATGACCATACTGTAATGTATAGTCAACAGTGTATGCATGATAATAGTTAATATAGGTTTTGTAAACATTGTGGGTATTTATATATATATTAAACTTATTAGTATAGCTGTACGTATTGCATTAGTTGTTGAAAAATGACAGAAAATTCATACTATTATTGAAAAACCAACATATGTAACAATATAAATACTATGTTGAATTATTAACATAAAGTTATGTTCACATGACTCTTTATATATAACTTCTACTTGTAAATATATTATATATATATATATAACACAATTCTAAACATACCTATTGTTATATGTTATTGTGTTGTCCATTTTTTTCCTCCTCTCCTTCTTGACTATTGTCACTATTGCCCATACCATCACCATCACAAGAACATCAATTACCACACCCACCAATATACCACCCACCCATGAACTACCATTAGTAAATATATCACTATTCCAGTAGGACAAAGTGTTTTTATTGTATTGGTAGTACAGGATGGAGATATGGTTACAGAGAAGTAACAGTGTCATGATTGTAACTGTTTGTAGCAGTTGTTTTGATGACACTAGTAGTGAATAGATCTGTCAGAGTGGTAGAAGAACAAATTTGACCTGATAATTGAAATAAATAACAAGTATCACTATGGATTAATACAGTATGTGTAACAAAAACTAACTTGTTTGTATTACCAGTAGTGATATTTTGACATACTGGTTCACTCTCCCATATGATGTTACTGCTAAAATACAACATGTGTATGTAATATTAGGTAATAGACCAGTAATAGATGTATTAACAATATTGTTTTAGTGTGGCTGTCTCAATAGTATAACCAGTACTTGCTCTGTTGTGTTTTACTTCAAAGATATGTTGAAAGCAGTAACATTAGTTTTGTGGTAATACTATATACCCAATAGAGTTGTATTGAAGATTCCAGTTGTTGGATTGATAAGTTGTGAGGGGATGAGGCCATTCTGAAATTTTGATTACTCTATAGTTTTTTATAAAAATGTCATTACATCCACAAGTGAGTCTGCTGCTACGGCTGCTGAGGAACAGTCATAGTTATAGCCACTGAACAGTCACGAAGAGAATTCTCATTTCCATTGCAATAAAATCGAATAAAAAGTTGTTTGGAACATTAAGACTAGTGTCATGTTTGTAGCACCTTATTAAAGCAAAATTAAGTTGTTATGAGCACACATGATTTTGTAAATTAAAGTTATGATAGATTAATATGGAATCCCAATTTTATATAAGTTGTTATTAATAATATTGACCATTCATTTTATAATTAGTTGCTATGTTGCCAGCACCACAATATAAAGAAATGCATTGATATCTTTGCTTAAACATCCATACCATTGGATTTCTTCCAGTTGTTACAAGCTACTTTTGCCTGAGCTAATGTCCAAGTATTACCACAGAGTGTGTGCCATTGACCAAATGCACAAAATTTTAAGAATTGTTCCATTAAGAGATATGTCTCACCTTTACAATCTAATAAAAAATGGATATTACTATCTGAACTAACAAAACTACTTACCATTAAGTCCTTTCACATGATGTAGTTGCATAATAATACTTATTATTTTTCTTACAGTCATTGGTATATTATTACTAATTTTGTGATAGCAGTTAACATTTGTTGCTCAAGGACCACTGCACTTAAATTGAGAATATTTAACTGGAGGTCTCTTTGAATGCTAATAAATACAATATTTGAAGACATACCTGAGTATTTATATTTATTAGTATCAAAACGTTTCAACTCTACCTGTATTTTTTTGATTATTTACCCATTTGTTGCACAAGCAACTCGAGCTTCTTTTATACTCCACTGATAATCATTTTTGGCACATATGTATCCCCATTGTCCGCCACTACAAATCTTTTATACAGGTCTGCTGTTTTAGATTCAAATTTGAGCTCACCCTCAACGCATCCAGCAACTACTCAAACATTCTCAAATACAAAATCATCTTTCAAATTCAATACCTGTTCTAGCCACCAAAATAAAACAAAGACAAATTGTAGATACATTCTAATTACTCAAGTATATTCTGCTATTCCGATACTTATATATGTGTTTGGTTAGTCTAGACTACTCCTGTTGATCAAATGTTAATAAATATTAGAGATATGAATAATTGAACGTTTGTTCGAATAATTTGTTCAACTAATTTCTGTGAAAATTTAGAGACATGGTCTTTATTATATTGACAAACGTTTTGCTACTAATTCATAGTATTTGTCCACAGACACTGATCCTTGATCTTGTCAGCTAGGAAAGTTTTTTATAATGGATTGCAGTACAAGTCCCAATTAAGAGGCCATCTAACTTCCTTGGTCTTCCTAATTTTGTTTAGACTAGATGATACAGGTATAGTGTTGGATTGTTTTTATTTAGTCTTTAAGATTAATGTATCATTTAATTTACCCTTTAATCATTAAATTGTGATCATGTCATATGATGACTACATTTCTCCATTTTGTCACCTAAAGTTTTCTCATCATATATTTGAATCAGTATATAATATTATTACATATAAAGAGTAAATTATTTATAGTTATCCCACTATGATATCCACTATTGATATCTTTAAATAGTTAAGTCATATATAGTCACGTTAGAGTCAGGCAGTTCCATCTGTATACATCATGACTGATTTATTTAGATGTACACATTCCATACACTGTGTAAACATAAGTTATATCAATAAGGATATCTTTACCTGTTAATGATGTTTGGATTATATAAAACAAATATGTATTAGAGACTAAACATACTTATTAGATCTACTTTAAACTTGATGCCAGATAATTATATGCATTATTAACAGTTCAATCATTTGTGTAAGTTCAATAAAATGTTTCAGACATACAAGTAGTACTCATACTTTTTATGATATTTATTTATGTTGTCCACTCTCTTCCTTCTCTTTTCCAATCATTGTCATACCACGTACCACTTACACTATCACAAGCACCACTTCATACACTCATCAACGTGCTGCTGTCCATCAATAATAATGTCATTTATTATATTAGCAGACTAAAAAGATATTTGTCACAACAACACTGTAGATAGGATAGAGAGCACCTGTTACCTACTTCACATACATACATATACATGTGTATATATATATCTATATATATAATATATAATATATATATATGAATATATATATATATATATATATATATGTAAATATGTACATAGATACAAACATACATGAATATATATATTGACCACACTTAAAAACCCTTCAAGGACATCTATGGCAAGTAATTTCATTCATATATTCCAATGTCATTTAAATTGATTTCAATATATAATCCTGCTGTCAGTTATAGAATGCAGTAAATATGTCTCACTCACCACAATATATTCTATAACTAGATAATCAAGTATTTTCAAATGACATGAATAAAATCATTTTGACATATCCTTTTGTAGTGATGAAAATAATGAAAATGAACATACTAAAGAGACCTATTGATATTTTAAGCATACTTGCTTCTCAGGTTGTTTAATAGTTTACATACATTAAAGTACACTCTGTTTTATAATTGATGTTACAATATCTTAACTGAAATTGGCATGATGTTAACCATCATAGTGCATATGAGATATTTTTTCCACACAATCTAGTAGTAGTTGAATGGTATTTGTTATTGTACTTTAATGTAACTATTTACTTTTATCACGATGACATTACAAAAGTGGTATGGCTATGAGAGGTAGAAAAAGGAACTTGACAAAAAATAACCAAATAAAATTAGAAACTTATTTTCTAATTGTCTTGTTGCTAATATGCAATGAATGACACAGAATATCATGCTGAAATCTGAATGTCAATTAGAAATAAAGAATTATTAGTCTACACAAACCCATCCTAAGAGCACTGCTTACTATATAACAATACCATTTGCGTACCCTGGAACCAAATGCCAACAATGGATAAAAGATGTTCATTTGTCTTAGTGTTAAGTTAAGGGTACGGGACTAGGACAGAGTTATCGTAACATGAGTTATAAATTGTCTTGTCATGGAAACAATGAAGGAATAGATAATAACTAATACAAGTGTGTACAATTATTTTCCTCAATGTATTAATGTTTATGACTACAGAACTTTGAATGAAGGCAAACATAAACAATTACATTAATGGTAACTGAAACATTTACTTCAGTAATTACATACTGAGTTATAGAGATAAAGTTCAATAACAGTGTCAATGTTTTATGTGAGATCCTGCACACATAAAAGAATCTTATTTAATATGGCTTAGTGGTTGTACTGGTGATGAAATCCATTTTGGATTATTTTCTCAGTAATTTTGAATAAGTCTAATTTCATATTGAAGCTAATGAGTGGACTCCTTCAATTTTCACAATGTTAACTTCATCATAAGAGTAAATACTGCTGTGTTAACAGTAAAATCTTGGTTTGTTACCTGTCCTTCCATTCCAGTATAATGGACTCATATACAGTATTTTGATGTGTCTGTGCATAACTATAGTCAGCTTCAGCCTCAGGTAGTTCTGTTATATTCCTGATTTGTTATTTTGATGTACTTGTCCACCATATGGGTCATTGCCTAAACCTTCCATAGTTGACATCTTGTGATTGTTAGTACAGCTGCATAAATAAAAAAGAAAATACAAATAAATATTTGACAAGATAAACAATGTCATCAATACTGTTATGATATCTTTGTTGAGTTATTCACTTTCTTTCTCCTTTTTTTCAATCAATGTCACTAATCACCCATACCATGACCATAACAAGAATACGCTTATCATGCCTATCAATATCCCACCTATCCAGGAGCCCACTACTAGTAGACGTCTGAGTTTTAGTAATAGGCTGATGCTGTGGTTAGGGCAAATGTAGAATCACAAACATCAAGTAAGTAATTCAAAAATAATAGAGCTGTGCTGTTATGTGTAAACAGTACATAGGCTACATACATATTGACATAGCAAGATATGTGTACTGATTTGAAATAAGATAGTTTCTGATTTATGAATAGGGACCACTGTTAAACATCTCAAAAACAGCTTTGTATACACACAGTTATTATATATGACACAACTATTCATGATAATTGTATTGTATACACAAAGCCTGTTTTTTGAGAGGTTTTAACAGTGTCCCTTAGCACAAATTTGATCGTAAATGTTTGCCAGAAATGGTTTCTTATTCAAATAAGGTCACATATTGTTCAGGATTATAATTAACTCACTTGTTGTGATGTTTAAATTCAGTAGTAGTTGATATTTTGACATACTGATTCACTCTCTCCATATGAGGTTACTGTTAATACACACATGTGTATGTAGTATTAGGTAGTATAGACCAGTAATAGATGTATAAAGTATTGTTATACTGTATTGCCTCAATAGAATACCATTCGTGCTCTGTTGTGTTTTACTTTCACAAGATATGTTGTTGAAGCAAGTAACATTAGTTGTGTGGTTGATACTATTATACCCAATAGAGTTGTACTGAAGATTCCAGTTGTTGGATTGATAAGTTGTGAGGTGGATCAGGCAAATTCTGAAATTTTTGATTGCGTTAATTTGGTATAAAAATGTCATTACCTCCCCACAAGTTGAGTCCTGACTGCTACAGCTGGTGAGAGACAGTCAGTAGTTATTAGCCACAGAACACAGTCACGAAGAGAATTCTCATTCCATTGCACTAAAACTGAATAATAAAGTCCATTGGAACATTAAGATCAAGTGGTCATGTTTGTAGCACCTTTCCCCCGCAATTATAGGAAGCAAATTACGTTGTTATAAGCACAAATATTGTAAATTAAGTTTGGGGGATAGATTATATCGATCCACAATTATATGTAAAGAACTTGTTATTAATATTATCACCCATTCATTGTATAATTAGTTGCTATATTTATTGCCAGCACATAATATAAATATATGCAGTGATTTACTTGTTTAAGAATTAATACAATGGGATTTCTTACCAGTTTGTCTACAAGCTACTTTTGCCTGAGCTGAAGGTCCAAGTATTACCACAGAGTGTGTGTCATTGGAACAAATGCACATATTGTAAGAATTGTTCGATTAAGAGCTATGTTCTACAGTCTTTTACAAACGAATTAAAAATGAAACCTACATCTATTGGAAACTAATAGCAAAATACTTACTATTAGTACTTTCACATATGTTGCTTGCCCCATAGGAATACTTATTTTCGTTTCTTGCAGTCATTGGTATCATTAGTAATAATTTTGTGAGAGCAGTTAACAAGTTTTTGCTCACACGACAACTGCACTTAAACTCTGATAAGACATACCTGACCAGGTCTCTAAAATGATATCCAATCCAATATTTGACGTTAAGTTATATCTGAGTATTTATATTTATTAGCATCCACAACGTTTCAAAATAATCTACCTTGATTTTGATTTTTTTAACCATTTGTTGACCAAGCAATCGAGCGTCTTTTATACTCCAATGATAATCATTTTTGGCAAATAGGTATCCCCAGTGTCCTTTCAGTACAAATATGTAATCTATGGTCTGCTTATTAGATGCACATTTGAGTTTCTCCTCTCCAAAGAATCCAGCAACTAATCAAACATTTCTCAAATACAAAATCATCTTCCAAATTCAATACATTGTTCTAGCCACCAAAATAAAAACAAAGACAAATGTAGATACATTTCAATATTACTCAAGTATTTTCTGCCTATTCCTGATACTTATATATTGTTTGATAGGTCTAGACTCCTCCTGCTTTGATCAACATAATTAATAAGTATTTAGTGAGATGAATTAAAAGTTGTGCGAATATTTGTTCAAATAGTTCTATTGTGAACTTTAGAGACATTGGCTTTATTATATTGACAAAATTTTTGCTATCATTAAGATGTAATTTGTCACCAAACACTGATCCTGATCTTGTCAGCTAGGAAAGTTTCTATAATGGATTGCAGTACAAATCCCAATTAAGGAGAAATTATACTGTGTATTCCGAATTTTGTCTGAGACTATATGATACAGGTATAGTGTGGGATTGGTTTGTTATTTAGTTCTTTAAGATTGAAGGTATATAATTTAATTTCCGTTAATTAGTAGATGATGATTACAGGATGAATAACATTTCGTTATTGCCACTCTAAATATTTATAATCATATATTTGGAATCATGTATATAATATTAGTATAATTATAAAGAGTAAGTTTCTTGTTCCATTTATAGTTATCCACTTGTGGTATCTTTTAATTAGTTAAGGATTATTATACAGTCAATGTTCAGCATCAGGCAGTTCTATCTCCATAAATCATGACTAATATGTTAACATGTCTATATACAAGAGTTTGATGTGTATATGTAAGGTATATCAATAGGGATATTTGAACCTGTTAATGATGTTTGGATTATATAAACACATATATACATTAGGGAATAAACAAAACTCATTGGCTTGATGCCAAGTTGCTTATCACGTATTTATTTAGCAGACCTATAAAAGTCTCAGTTGTTAACAATAATACTGTAGATGAGAGCTATTATGGATTATGAGAAAAGCGGTTACATTATTGCACACACGCACCCACAAACATCACACAAATATATATACAGGAGATACATACACTACATAAAAATATATGATATGGCACCTTAAAAAATCTTCAGGGACGTTTATGTTTTTAAGTACTTTCACGAATAACTTAATGTCATTTACATTCTCTCAACATATTACTCCTGCTGGTCAGTTATAGAGTACAGGAAATATGTCTCATTTGACATTATTATATTATAGGAACGAGCTAATAAGGTATATTCAAGATGACATAAATAAATAAAACATTGTGACATACCTTTTTGTAGTCACAAATAACAAAAAAGAAGACATAATGAAG
>NW_024533747.1:0-97429 GCF_016097555.1 Gigantopelta aegis | reverse complement strand
AACTTATAGTTGGGACTTTCTTGTCTTTCCAAACTATTTGGTTGTTTTCAATGAAAAAATGACTAAATATAAGTTCAAGATATCATCAGTTATATGAATATGTAATTATATAAAACTGTAGAAACGAATAAAAAAGATAAATTAGTACAACATACAAACAGAGTGTCAAATTTATATAATCCAGTGAAGTGATATTCAAAATAAAATGTTAGCAGACAAAACATATATAATTATTGCAATGGAAAATGCATTTATATGTTGAAACATTATGATGGAATTATAGGTGGATGTAGCCAATTAATATCAAAGAAAATCTAAATTAAAAAGTCACATTTAAGATGCTTTACATATTGTCTCTTTGGAAGGGACACACCCCCCCCCCCTCATGATCTTGAAAAACTATACAGGTATTGTAAATGTAGTGATTAATAAACTATTGTCCTTAAATTGGAGGATATTTTCTACATGTAAATACATCAAAAGTTGGATTACGAGGGAATATATGATGAGATAATATATAAATTCCTCCCAGATAAGATTACTGGTTTACTTAATCCACATGTCTAACACTTTAAGCATTAAACCATCACATGACCAGTGTTCACTCTCATATACACACACATTTCCTGTAATCCATTTTAGCGAACATGGATCTTCAAACATTTGTTCTAATTTTTTTTTGTTAAAAAAATTAGACACTTCATAAAGTTTATTCTACAGGCTAATTCTAACATTGTGACTAAATTAAAAAAGTGAGTTACTGGTTTTATTATACAAAAAAATGGTAAAAGGTTTTTCGTTCAGATAACGTAAAACCAAATTCTTCCCATTTTTTCAATAATGGATGAAGAAACTTGTGGCCTAGACTATATAACCACATTTCATGATAAAGTTTGTTTGTCAAATTACCAAAAATGAAGCAAAAGGTATTATACTGCAGCGTGAAAGGGCAAGAATTCAAGATGGAGAAGATTTATATGACAGTGTTAGAGTCTCACTTTGTCGCAAGGAATATCAAAGTTAACAGAGTGCAAAAGACTTTATGAAATGTTGTAGAAAGGTTATCAAGTCTTGAATTGAAAATAGTTAATGTTGAAAGAATCAAAGATAATAGATAGAGATGGGAATGTATGATAGAAAGACAAGATGAGAAGAACACAGTGTCAGAACATATATACCAAGAGAGTAGTGGACTGATTTTTGTGTGTGAGTGTGTGGGTGGATGCAGTGGTTTTGAATTTTTTTTGTTTTGAAAGTGATTGATTTGGGGAATGGATGGTTTACTCTTTGACTTTTGGAACAAAAAACATTTTGGTGACAATGATACATTATGACTCTGTAGACTATTTTTTTCTATGTCAATTGGAGATTGAACCTTAGTTTCTTTAGTTTTTTGTCTACATCTTCTGAGTATGAAGGTCCAAACAGTCATGATTTGGTAGCAGAGGGGTAGGAATGAAGATTAAGTTGGGGGGCTGACCTTATGTTTAGTTGTGTTATATTTATTAAAATCATCAAAAAGACCCAAAAATCGATTTTTTTTTTTGCCACAAATATTAAAGTCAAATTGTCATTAAAGAAACCAAACTCTTTAGCTGTTTTAATAGGTTTATGTTAATCAGTACAGTCCTTATACGTATGCAACAGCCTGACATGGTACAAACAGTTCATCAGTACTGAATGATAATATGATATGATATTGATGGAAAGTTCTTCTATAGTGTGGATTGTTAACTGTCATCCAACCTTAACCACTCCACGCAAATCACAAACCAAACTTAGTTTTGTCATTAAGCTTTTCATCTAATTATGAGAGGTGATGTCTTTGCCAGTTCCAGAGGCACCTGTGACAGAAACTTGTCCATTTAGCGGTGACACAAACCTCCTTCATAGCTTGTTCCTGTAAACTTCTTGTAGTACCTAACATATAATTAAAAGAAAATTTAAATATACAACGTTAAGAAAGATGATATAACAACTCATAATGATTAGACTTCTAAATTTGGTGTCTATAATTTGTAGTATTTTTAAATTCAGATTCAAATGTTTAGTACTAGCTAGTATATAGTCTGTTCCTATTGTTTAGTTTAAGAAGTACAAGTAAATAAGTTTGTGTACATGTACAAAGAATAGGACTTGTGGGTGTGCTTCCAATAGGACATTGAATTTATTGGGCTACTAAAATAGGCACATGTATAGCTGACTGGAGTCATAATTTCAGTAACAATTACAAACAACATGTTTAAGTAGTATGTATATGTAATGTTTGAACTTTCATTGTTATATATAAAAATGAAGTTCAATAAACGCTTAGTGTTTCATATTAAGGTGACAAGTACTTGGTTCATATTAATCACTTTTGATAAATCAGTGGTTGTAATGTTGGTGATAATTGTTGTGATAATAAGCCACTAGTATATGATTAATAATTTATATTAGTAGACAATAAAGTTATAAGGTCTTGTGGTTAGGAATCACTGACACAAACTTGGAAACATTCACATACTGTCCTTGAACTATTAACAAGTGGGTATGAGAAGCAAAAAATGGAATTTGTTAAGGATGCTATCAGTAACGCATGGTCCTATTGGTAGAGTTACCCCATACCTAAACTTTTCTCTAATGACAATAGTAATAAATCCATACTTAATAATTAGGAGATATATATACACTGGACTTCTTATGTGAACCTTGAATGAACCATCCCAGGATGTACTAATTACAAAAGTATTCTGTATTAAAGTGATACATATGTTGTAAAAAGTCGATTGATTGATTTAACTTATATAACAAAGGTTGCATGTGCAAAATGTAAACATTAAATAAACTAATGTATTAGGAAATTGATCTTTATGTAGGTAATACATATAATCACTAGTGCTATTAGTAGTAAAAAACAGTAGTATGCTAGCTTTTTGACAAAACTAAGTTGAATTGCAACCTGTATAACCTAACAATGGTTAAATTCAACTAATCACTTTTTACAGTCTAGATATGCATGGGTGGTGAGACCGTACCATCCATGTACTAAAAACTATCCAATTATACTAATTTTGAGGATATGCATGCACAGGACTCATGAACCTGACCATTTCAAGATATATTCCAGTTTGTATGGATACTTAGCACTAATGAATGTGTATACCTCGAGTGGTGATTATGTCAAGATATATACCCGTGATACTTGATATTGAGAAACATGAATGTACTAACACACCCATAGTTTAAGGATACTCAGGTGTTAACATTGGTCCAGTCTTAGAGACTACTTAATAGTAAACAAGTAATTTGTCTTCTGTAGGGAGTCTTATTTTCAATATACTGGTAATATCCGAGATAACACAGTAAAATAATATAATAACAAACTATCACATTATAAATGAACGAATGTCTTAAAAATTTTCATTTTAAATGTATGTTGTATTGATTAAGTTTTGACAAATGGAAAAACACTTAAATTATCAATAAATACACATGTCATTTAATACAGAAAGTTGGAATAGGAAATGTAATTACATTTATACGATTAACTAGAACATCCAGGAGCACACAATATCTGAGATCATTCTACTTAATAATAACATAAACTTACTTCGTAGGTTTGTCAAGTAATTGTCATATGTATCTATAATGTACAATTATCTAGAGGTTACAAACAAATATTAAGCCATATCATTCTAGTTATTAGAACATTTACTATTTCAGGAGAATGGACTTTTGTATTATATGTAGTTGCACCAAATTTTCTTTCTGTATAATAACAAAGAAGACTACATACCTATTCAAGGCAGGCTAATAAAAAATAAAAATTCTTAACAACTAAGTACAGAAGTAGCTTAATCATATTTTCACAAGCCTACAACAAAATGAACATAACATAACCAGTAATTTATGCAAGATGTTTAAAAAACTATATGCAGTTGAGTGTAATCATCGGGATTCGGTAAACAACAATAAACAGAAAATAAATTTAGAATATACAATTAAGTCAATGTCCACTAAAAATAATATAACACCAAGCTATTATTGTTGCGTAGAAGGATCAGCTATCATCATCTTTGTCCTTTCCATATAATTATTAATCATATTTTCACAGCCTACGAAAAATAATGAACAATACCCTGTCTGTCTGACAGTTATTGAATCTGACAAACTATAGATCTTTCAACAGTCTGTACACTAAAAAAGGATGGCTTATTTCAATGCAGATTTGTTACAATAGTAGCAAAAAACAATTAACTAAGCTGTAAGACAATCATACTTAACAAATTCATTTATAAACAATTTAAAATGAACAATTCAATAGTAAACAACTGGATGCTTCATTCTTCCTCTTTCACTGCTATTTTGGAGTGAGGACCTGATACAACTACAGTATTAACACTACGGGCACTTTTAGGAAAAATATTGACTTCACTTAAAGCTGTAATCATATAAACATATGAATATGGCACACTTACTTCATTGACAACATCTATATGGCTCCTTTCTGTGTTAAAAATCAAACTATATTGTGTCCTTTCTTTGCTGCTGAATGGACAGGAGTAGATCCAACCTATTATATTATTATAATACTAAAAGAACATGACTCAGAGAGGATATCATAACATGTGTACATTACCTATACTATCACTGCTTATACAAACATATTCCAATACTTCATATGGTTGAACAAAATAACTCAAATTACTCTCAGAATTGACAAAATATTATAAATATAAATTTTGATACTGTGAACATTAATAAAATACTTTTATTAGCAAGAGGACAAACTTCAACATTAGGGCATACCTATATGTACTACATTTGTCAATAATACATGCTCTTGCAGTAAAACAAATAGAAAGACATTCAATTTAAGATGTACAGACCTTTAGGTTAAATTCCTTGCACAAGTGTAAATAATCATTCATCAATCACATCATTTATGGCCAATCTGTATTGATACTAAAAAATTTATTTGCACAAGGTTCAATAATGCATATTGCATCGATCCTTCAAGTAATCATAACACAAATACATGTGAAAAAAAGAAAATACAGAGAAAAAATGCAACATCACAGTTCAATTTACTAGGCTTTATACTTTCATATAATTACCTTCATTATCTTACTTAGAGGATTTGTAAATGGACACATTGAGATGACAAGTAATCATAACACAATAAATGTTAAAAAGTAGACAACTGAGTAAAAAAGTTCAAAGTCACATTGAATACACTTAGAATTATACTACATTATATTACACTTACCTTCTATTATATTGTAAAGGAAACGTTCAAATGACAAGTAATTACAGCACAAAGGATGTGAAAACAGAGAACAATAAAGTAATAAATGTTAAGGTCATATTAATACACTTATGACTTATACTACATTATATTATACTTACCTTCTATTATATTGTAAAGGACACATTCAGATAACAAGTTATCATAAGAGAATAAATGTGAAAACAGAGAACAATAAAGTAAAAAATGTTAAGGTCACATTCAATACACTTAGGATTTTTACTACATTATATCACACTTACCTTCTATTACACTGTAAAGGACACATTCAGATGACAAGTAATCATAACACAATAAATCATGAAAAAAAGAACAATAAAGTAAAAAATGTTAAAGTCACTTTAAATACAATTATGATTTATACTACATTCTATTACACTTATCTTCTATTATATTGTAAAGGACACATTCAGATGACAAATAATCATAACACATAAATGTGAAAAAGTAGACAACAGAGTAAAAAAGATCAAAGTCACATTTAATACACTTAGGTTTTATACTGCATTACATCACACTTACCTTCTATTGTATTATTAAGGAAACGTACAGATGACAAGTAATTACAGCACATGACAAGTAAAAAAAGACAAAAAATAGAGTAAAAAAATGCTGAGGTCACATTAGATATAATTAGGATTCATACTTTAGTATACCACACTTACCTTCTATTATATTTTAAAGGAAACATTTAGATGACAAGTAATTACAGTACAATACATGTGAAAACAGAGAACAATAAAGTAATAAATGTTATGGTGAAATTCAACATACTTACAATTTATACTACATTATATCACACTTACCTTCTATTATATTGTAAATGACACATTCAGATGACAAGTAATCATAACACAAGAAATGTGAAAACAGAGAAGAATAAAGAAAAAAATGTTAAGGTCACATTCAATACACTTATGATTTATACTACGTTATATTACACTTACCTTCTATTATATTGTCAAGGACACATTCAGATGAGAAGTTATCAAAACACAATAAATGTGAAAACAGTGAACAATAATGTAAATAATGTTAAGGTCACATTCAATACACTTATTACTTATACTACATTATATTATACTTACCTTCCATTATATTGTAAACAACACATTCAGATGATAAGTAATCATAACACAATAAATATGAAAAAGTAGACAACAAAGGAAAAAAGATCATTTAGTATACTTAGGATTTATACTACATTACATCACACTCACCTTTTATTATAGTATTAAGGAAACATTCAGATGACAAGTAATTACAGCACAATAGAAGTGAAAAAAGACAAACAATAGAGTAAAAAAAAATGCTAACGTCACATTCGATAAACTTAAGATTTATATTTAATTTTATCACACTTACTTTCTATTATATTATTGTAAAGGAAACATTCAGATGACAAGTAATTACAGCACAATAGAAGTGAAAAAAGACAAAACAATAGAGTAAAAAAATGCTAAGGTCACATTCAATACACTTAGGAATTATACTTAATTATATCACACTTACCTTCTATTATAATGTGAGGCAGACATTCAGATGACAAGTAATTATAACACAATAAATGTGAAAAGAGAGAAAAATAAAGAAAAAATATTAAGGTCACATTCAATACACTTATGTTTTATACTATATTATATTACACTTACCTTCTATTATATTGTGAAGCACACATTAAGATAACAAGTAATAATAACACAATAAATGTGAAAACAGAGAACAATAAAGTAAAAAAATGTTAAGGTCACATTCAATACACTTATGATTTATACTACATTATATCACACTTACCTTCTATTATATTTTAAAGGACACATTCAGATGACAAGTGATCATAACACAATAAATGTGAAAAGAGAGAAAAATAAAGAAAAAAATGTTAAGGTCACATTCAATACACTTATGATTTATACTATATTATATTACACTTACCTTCTATTATATTGTGAAGCACACATTAAGATAACAAGTAATAATAACACAAGAAATGTGAAAACAGAGAACAATAAAGTAAAAATATGTTAAGGTCACATTCAATACACTTATGATTTATACTACATTATATCACACTTACCTTCTATTATATTTTAAAGGACACATTCAGATGACATGTAATCATAACACAATAAATGTGAAAACAGAGAACAATAAAGTAAATAATGTTAAGGTCACATTCAATACACTTATGACTTATACTACATTATATTATACTTACCTTCCATTATATTGTAAACAACACATTAAGATGACAAGTAATCATAAGACAATAAATGTGAGAAAGTAGACAATAGAGGAAAAAAGATCAAAGTCACATTTAATACACTTAGGATTTATACTACATTACGTCACACTTACCTTTTATTATATTATTAAGGAAACATTAAGATGACAAGTAATTACAGCACAATACAAGTGAAAAAAGACAAAACAATAGAGTAAAAAAATGCTAAGGTCACATTCGATACACTTAAGATTTATACTTAATTATATGACACTTACTTTCTATTATATTATTGTAAATGAAACATTCAGATTACAAGTAAATACAGCACAAAAGATGTGAAAACAGAGAATAATGAAGTAAAAAATGTTAAAATCACATTCAATACACTTAGGATTTATTCTTAATTATATCACACTTACTTTCTATTATATTGACAAGTAATTACAGAACAATAGATGTTAAACAGAGAAGAATAAAGTAAAAATTTTAAGGTCACATTCAATACACTTACGATTTATACTACATTATATTACACTTACCTTGTATTATATTGTAAGGGACATATTCAGATGACAAGTAATCACTACACAATATATGTGAAAACAATAAACAATAGAGTAAAAGTGTCAATGACACATTCAATAGTTAAGATTTATACTACATTATATCACACTTATAAACTATTATATTGTAAGGATAAATGTAAATCGGAAGTAATTACAGCTCAATCGATGTAGAAAAAAGAAAACAAGAGATTAAAAAATGTTAGCATCATATTCAATACACTTATGATTTATACTACATTATATCACACTTTATCACTATTATTTTGTAAAGGGACATATTTGGATGATAAATATTTACAACATAATAGATGTAGAAATAGAAAAATATAGAGTAAAAAGAGTCAATGACATATTCAATAGACTTAGCATTTATACTACGTTATATCACATTTACAACTATTATATTATAAAGGACACATTCAGATGACAAGTAATCACAATACAGGAAAAGAAAACAACAGACTAAAAATGTCAACGTCACATTTAATACACCTAGAATTTACACTACACTATATCACACTTATCAATTCTTATTACATTTGGTATCTTGAACAACTGCGAATGTCATCTTCCATATTTCCATATTTACTACTTTGTAAAATATATAAGCTCTATAGTTGCAGTTAGTAAGATCACTGAAATTCAAATTTGCCACTACACAGTCCATTAGCAGTAATTTAATATGAAGCATCTACTGGTGTAATGGCTTCTGCAGGTATTAAAAGTTTTAGTCCACATTTTTAAACTGATAACTGTTGATCTCTAGGAGCACTAAACTTAGAATAGTTCTTTCTTACTATCAACATTCCCTTAAATAAATCTGTGTAATAATAACTCTACACATAATAGTAATGATAGTTTAATGATGACATCATTAATTTTATCAGCATATAGTCACTGAGAATACCTTATTTAGTTGAGTTGATTGTTCCTTTACTAGTTGTAACTTTGCTAGCTTAACATCTGTAGTTTCTTTGTATTGCATCATTGTGGCTGGTCCTAAAAATATTTAATAAGATATACATCTGAATGTATTAAACAAGTCCTGAAAAATAAGCTATTTTGTGAACCTTTTTACTATATTAATACAACTTTTTTTCTGATGCCTGAGAAAGAACTGTGAGTGTGACCAAGGCTAAAAGTCTGCTAGTTTATCTTTATTAGGCAATAGAGATCAACCTTATCTAGTCTGACATTCCTAGACCTCTCTTGAGCAAGTTTATGGTCAGCCACACAATGCCAGTAGCATTTATGTAATAATAAAGTATAGATAAGTGCAAGAAAGGATCTAACAATGTATTTCTCTATCATCTTTTGCTTTGGAATGTCTCTTAGAGTTCCATCCTTTCTTCTTAAATGAAATAAGTAAATGAGGCTATATGGAACTGAAATACTTACTTGACTTACTTGGCAAGGGATCCTCATTCCATGAAGGTGTGTGATTATAGTCTCATACGACAGTTTACAACATACATTTTGCAAATCATGATGTACAAAGTATGTGAAGGCTATTGTCCATATTGTTATCACCATTTTTGCAGATCTTAATAAGAATTTGTTTGATGGATAATTAACTGTTCTATTTACTTCAGCCCATAATCTTTCAATTGCATGATTCTAAAAAATGAATTATTATTATTATAATACCAGTAATAGTGTAGAATGATTATACATTTAGGGAAGAAGTTGTGGCAAATGGATATTGAGTAGTATTAATATGATATTGTAATAATAGCTCTTTAAAAAAATAACGAAATACAATTCTTTACCAAATTTTAGTCAAATTTAAATGATCCCACAATTCTACTCTGTCACTATCTTTCTAAAACAAGTAACAATTAAACAACTTTTTAAATCTTATTATGCATACACATGTTCATAGATACATAATCAGTTTTTAATGGACATCACCACTGCAGCAACTATAATACCACTGTATCTGTCTATATAGCAACAATCTCAAAAAACACCAGTTTCTCATTCTGGTTAATTTGAACATTTTCCCAAAATTATTGGCAAAATATCGACCTGGATTAGTATGTCAATAAACTACTGTTGCTCTAAATTCGTGATGATTTGGATCTACTCTAATTAATGATCATTTAATTTAATTTTCATCCATTTAATCCTTTTGGTTCCTAAATAACTCTCTATTGGTTTTTGTTCATAAGATGAAACAATCCGTGACAAATGTGATATTGTACATAACATCACGCTATTTGGTTGTTTTCAGATCAATGTTAGTGCTTATACATTCCTATAGATGCAATTTTTGAAATTTCTATTTTAAGTTACAAGCATTTTTGATTTTAAACAAATCCTTTTAATTTTAAATGGTAAATCCACTCTTCTTTTATGATTGAACAAATATATTAAAAGTAAGTAAAGGTTTTGAGCATTCTCTTTTTTTAAAAAGTATGCCAAATTTTGTTAAATGTGAAATTAATTTTTCTTATTTTGATTAAATAAAAAAGGAATCTTGGGTTTAGTTCATTCTTTGTACTAGATTAAAAATATTTGAACAAACAGTTCACATAAATAAAAAAGCCCACAACTCTTTTTATAATTACAAATACTTTGGACTAAATGAATGACTGTATCGAATGCATCTATTAATTGTCTTGCATTGATTTTTGAAATAGCCTGCACTGTCTGGAGTCCAGAACATAACAGAACTACCATCATAGATTACCAACATAGCTTATGCTATGTTGGTAATCTATGATGTAAATATATACAGACAGACCTGTTACAAATTTAAAGTTATTGAGATAAACTTTGTCATATTATATATAAGACATTTCTTTGAGAAAAAGTGCTGAGGTTGGGTGGTACACAAGATGACTTTCTAGTTAACTCATTGTCCTTCCAATATTGTGTGGAATAAAATCAAAGACTAGCAGAGTTGGTTCAGCAAGACAGGAAGACACTTTGGTCACACTATTGCTTCCTTTTTCTTGATCAGGACTTTGTAAGGCACTTAAAAGACCAGCTTTTATTGAAAGTTGTTTACTCACTAGGTTAGTATTGCTTGAACTACTGGCTTCATCAGTATCAACATTCACTGTCTATACACAATGATACATCCTATCCTTATTGTATCATAATATTAGCTTCTGCAATGAGTGCAGTTCTAACACGTTTAGATGAAGACAGACAATACAATTTCAACTTGAGTCGTAGATCCAGAGTTAGAAACAATTTTTGAGGCTTGACTTCAAATTCTCCAACATTGATTTAGAATGTTGAATGATATTTTTTTCTTCTAATTTATTAAACTTTGTTTTGAGGTAAACAATAGCTGATAAGATCACACTTGCTTTTTTAGTTTGTAAAACATTTGTGGCATCCTCAAAGAGCTATATAGAAGGTAAAGACGTTCATGGAGTATCTTCAAATTATCAGGTTTAACGTCATTGAAATATTAAGCTTGTCTTGAATATTAGGATCTATTTTAATATCTCATCCATCATTCTTAACATTTTCAATTAACAAGCAAACGCTTGCTAGTGGCTTGTAGCACAATAACAACTGTCTATTGTCCTTTTAACCTTTACATACTGAAGACACCAGATAATTAATTTTACTAATAGAGTCTTGAAAACCATGCAAAAGCCTAAAAAAGTAAGATCTTGGTATTAATGAAATGTTTATGCAACATCTTAATATTAATGAAGCCACTCTTTGCATGATTTCACCTAGAACTAACAGCAACATTAAAATCATTACTGAAGTATCAACTAACCTATACTACATTGCTGATTACAAGTTGTAGAGAATGATCACTGCAGCTTTGTCTTCTTCATATATGAGACTTCAGCTTAGCTAACCACTTCTCATCAAGATCATTGTCTCCTTGGTCCTCCTCTTCATTATTCAGATAACCTAAAAGTGAGCATGGTTTTTTCATATTTGCTGCATTGTCTGTCATAGTGCATACAACCTATAAGAATAATATCCCAGTACTCAATTCGTAGAAATAGAGTATAATGTCCATTTATCATTGTACCTTGTGACAGATATCCTATGAATCCAAATATCCTTAAGTTCTGAAGCAATTCTCTTAGTAGTGTGTAGGGTGGCGACAAGCCAAAAGAATGGTTGAAAATGGAACTCAGAATCTATCATGTGACAAATTACATCAAGATAACATTCCATTTGACTGGATGTCCATATATCAATGGTAATCCCATAAAACTTCATCTCCCTAATAATAAGTTAAAACGACTTCGTCTTAAATGTCTTCAAAATTACAATTCACTCCTGTAGTGACCAATATTATCCTGTCACCAGTTTACATTTTACCATCCACCTTTTGTCTACTCTGTTTGTCTCAGTAAGGAATTGCTGTAAAAATAGCAAGAGCTTAAACTCAGTGGGATTAGGAGTACATGCAAGGCCACCGATCAGGAGTTGCAACACGATTCTTAGACATTAATCCTGCTGCTGTACCTGTGTATTGTTATGCACACTCATTAAACTTATGTCCTCAAGACATTAGCAGAAATATCATTTGGATTAGAGATGCGTTGGAGCTTGTGCGTAAATTTGGAAAGTTAATCAAGATTTCACCCAAATGGCTTCAAAGCTTGATGAAACTAATGAAAGCACAAACAGTCTTAAGTCATTATGCATGACTAGATGGACTGCTCAAACTGGTGCTATCAGTGTCATTTTCAAAGATTACAAAGTGATCATTAAAACTTTGGAGGAAATGTACGAGACAACAAAGGATGAGTATGGGTTAAAAAGCATATGGACTCTGTAAGAGTCCATATACTTTTAATCGATAGTGGAGAAATTCAACACGCTTTTTGGCCTAATGCTGAGTTTTCATTTATTTTCTACTTCTGAACAAGTTTCCTTTCTCTTCAGAAAAATTATCACTATTCATGACACAATTTCAGCTAAAGAAGCTGCAAAGGCACATTTCAAATGTTTACAATCTGAAAATGAAGTCTATATAAGGATTGTTGGCTTTGCTCTTCTTTGCAGCAAACTATTCGATTACTACACTGAACTAACTGACGAAACTAAAGCTGACCTGAAGAAACTGAAAACGGCGTTACAAGAGAAGGCTAGAATCATGAAGGATTTGTTCACAGCATTGATGGGATTCCACACTCGCTACCAAAATGACGGTGAACGGACAGGAAACTTTGCCATTGAACTAACTAAACTGTTCAAAACAAAACATATCCTGAAGAAACCACGACATCTGCAGTTCTTCTCCAACAATTTGTAATTGGACTCCGCCCATCATTAGTTGTCAATTACTTTTGCAGTGGAAGCCCCAGTCCCTTGAACAAGCAATCAAGGATGCTACAGAAATAATTATCCTCAAACAGACCTTATAAACGCTATTGAGAATAAAAAGAGCCCACAGGTGAACCTAAAGGATGACGTGCAACTGACAGCCCTACACCAAGCCTTAGAAGAGGTTACTCAAACGCTTGGAGTTGTTGGAGGTACAAATCCAGCACAGATCACTTAGAGTCAGCAACCAACAGCCTCGTAAATGCACACAACCCTTCCCAGCCAGACTTCCACAGTATCGTGCTATTGGCCCTTGTTATAAGTGTGGACAGAATAGCCACCTACAGCGTAATTGCCCTTTAAACTTCAATGGGCCAGCGGCGCCATCAGTGAACAGCGGCAGGTGGCCCCAATACAAATAAACTTTTTGTTCACCCCTTCTAAGCTACAACTGCCCTAAAAGTACCTGGTCACATTGGGAGTACACTTCTTCAATTCCTAGTAGATTCTGGGGCTGCCATCACTGTTGCCCGATTCGATGTCATTCCTGATCCACTACGTACACTCATTTGTTACTCTTGGATATAATAGCTGTTTCAGCCAGTGGTCACATGCTGGATGTTGTTGGCAGGGCTGCCCTGCCTCTCACTGTTGAAGATATTGAACTCAAGCATAAGTTCACGATTGTTCTTAGCCTTACTGTTGACTGCCTTTTGGGTGTTGATTTTCTCAGCGGAAACCAAGCAACTGTTGACTGTGTGAAAGGATGCCACACTCTTGATACAGAGGAAATACCTTTTAGCTCCACTATCAGTAAACTAACAAAAGACTACAATCAACAGCACCACTCGAGTAAAACAACCAGCCCTACCTTTTCAGTTACAGTTTTAGGAACTGTGGAAATCCAAGTAGATTAGTTCAGTTCATTACAGCATGTCTGCACACTGCTCTCGACCCATTTATCCCAACAGAAGGACTAATTGAACCTACTGAATCCTCCTCTACACCCAAACATATTGTGATTGCTCATAGCCTTAGTACAGTGGATAATGGGAATCGTGTCATCGTCCAGTCATGAATGTAAATCCTGGGAATATTATTACCCTGTGTAAAGATACTCCACTGGGAGAATTTATACCAATGCATGATGTATTTGTTGTTGACAGTAACCACAACACCCAAACTGAGCACAAATTGTATCTCCTATGGTTGATGTTCATTTATCCTCTGTACGACGTTCTGTGTACATTTTGAGACGTTTTGCTACAACTGGGAAAGCCCTAGGATGTACCTCTGTCATTAAGCATTCAATTAAAACAACTGGTCCTCTAATTTGTTAACCAATGCGCCGCTTACCAGTTGTCCTAAAGGAGACTGTCCAAAGGAAGTCAAAAGATGCTGCATGAGGGTGTGATACACCCAAGTAACAACAGTCCATGGTCTTCACCACTGGTTATGGTCAGAAAAAAAGACAACTGTGTTTCTGTGTTGATTATCATAAGTTGAATAGTGTGACGCATTGTGATGCTTATCCACTACCTAGAATGATGCACTTTAGATTCCCGAGTCACTGCTCTCTATTTACTACCCTAGATCTGGCTTCTGGTTATAGGCAGGTTAAAGTGGCAGAACTGACAAAGAGAAGACAGCATTCTCCACACCCCAGGACACTTTGAGTTCAATGTCATGCCCTTTGGCCTGACCCATGCTCCACCCACTTTCCAGCGGCTCATGGAGTGTGCCCTCGACGGCCTCTCATGTGAACAGTGCCTTATATATCTTGACGATATAATCGTTTTCAGCTCCTCCTTCGAGGATCACCTAGTGCGCCTTACCTCAGTATTACAGCATCTTCGAGAGGCTGGACTAAAATTAAAGCCTATTAAGTGTCACTTTGCAATGAATCAAGTGACTTATCTGGAACACATTATTTTTGCCAACGGTATTCATCCAGATCCGTCCAAACAGCAGCAGTAGGTGAGTACCCTACCCTAAAGATGCCAAACAATTGAAACAATTCCTTGGCCTTGCTAACTACTATCATTGTTTCGTTAAGCAATATGCCACCATAGCTGAACATCTCCATAAAGTCCTCAGAGGGAAACCAAAAACTTTTTCATGGTCCGAGACATGTAGTGAAGCATTGAAACTCTGAAGGACACATCTTGTCAAACCCCCCTCCTTGCCCTTCAAATTTCAATGAACAATTCATTCTCTATACAGATGCCTTAGATGTGGCAGTGGGTTGTGTTTTGGGTGAAATACAAGATGGCACAGAACGTGTCGTAGCTTACTGGAGCCATCAGCTTAAACCAGCTGAGTGGAAGCACTCAACAATTGAACAAGAGCCTTGGTAGCCATTTCAGCAATTAAGAACTTTTACCCATAATGGAATGGACATTCCTTTACCCTCATAACTGATCGTAACCCTTTAACATCTCTAAAAAAATCAATGATTTCGGTGGTCGTCTCACCTGATGGTCTCTTTTTCCTAAAACAGTTTGACTTCTAGTTTCAGTGTAAGCAGTGAACCACTCACACTATATAATGCTGATTCACACTCTCATCGTCCACCAGTACCTGTTACTTTCATTAGTGAGTTGAAACTACTGGAAGACCCTACCAGCATTTGTAAAGCACAAGACGATGACCTTCAGTTACAAAATCTCACCTCGCTCTGGTACAAAGGAAAACCTCCAACAAATTATGCAGCTGGCCTTTGTTTGTGTTTCCTCAGTGATGGTATTTTGTGTAGACATTATAGACCCTCTACCCACTGGTATCCCTCACACTCCAGGTAGTTGTCCCTTCATCTCTCTGCAGTGAGGTCCTTTATTAGCTCCACAACCGTGCTGATCACCTCGGAGTGAAGCACACTACTGACACTGTCAAGACGCGTTTCTACTGGCCAGGGTACACAACTGACATTGCTCAATGGGTGTTTAACTGTCAAGAATGTCAATGAAGAAAACCCCCAACAGTCAAGCCGCAAGCACCATTTTGAAAATGTTCAGGCATCTTATCCGTTTGAGCGCCTCTCATTGGACATTATGGGTCCACTTTCTACAACTGAAAAAGTAATTGATATATTCTGTGGTAACGATATCTTCATGAAATGGGTGGAAGCTCTTCCCCTTCATAACACGCTATCGACAACCATAGCCACTGTATTAGTTGATGAAGTGATATGCTGCTCTGGTGTCTCTTCTTATCTCCATAGTGATCAAGGAGCTAACCATGTGCAGTGAGGCTATTCAGTCTGTCTGTAAACTTCTTGGAATACAGAGAACTTGAATGTCAACCTATCATCCCAATGTAACGTCCAGGTGGAATGCTTTAATCGTACCTCTCCTTATAGAATGAATCAATGGTTTTAACCCCTATCATTTGAATTTCGATCGTTCACCATGTTTGCCCATAGACGTTTTTCTGGGACGTTCTCTAATTGCAAATCATACCTCCCATATCTCTTATCCTGCATTTGTTGTTCTATTCTCACCAACTGAAGCAAACAGTAAAACGCTCGCTCATCAGTGCATCAAGAAACAGCATCAGTGCCACAACGTCTCTATGATAAACATGCCAATGGAAAACTGCCAATGGAGAACTAAACTTCCCTAGAGACAAATACTACCTCTAATTATCATACCTATTACCTCTCCACCTATGCCTTTATCATATCTATTACCGCTCTTCCACCTATGCCTTTTCAACATAACAAAATTGTTATAGTAAAAAAACTGACATCGAAATGAAATTCAGCATATTTACTAACCTAAGAACCAGTCAACTGCCTATTATTGATGCAATATAAACACTGCTCTTGCACTATTAAAGACTCACTTTTTTGTGCCCTTATTTCTATTAAAGCGAATTGAGAGGAAAATTGGCTTTCCGCTTCGCTAATCAAAATTTAAGGAAGCCACAATTATTTAGCGCAAGGCTGGGAATGAAGTAACTTTCTTGTCAAACACTACTGGCAGAAATGATTATGAATAAATTTGGCTGCTAGAATTTCGTAAAGAAAATCTGCCAATATTTATTTGAGGCAGAATCCTATTCGATGGTTTTTGTTGTCAAACTGGAGTTAGATCAGCTTCATAGATCATTTAAATACAGCATTGTAAGTCTATCTAAATGTTTATCTAAATGTTTAGAGATTGGTACAAATTAACTATAGAGAAGTCATGTAGCATTGGGCAACTACCATGACGTTACCATCTTCCCTAAAGTCTTACCAAATATTGCCATTTTATGAGAGGCTCTCTGATTTAATCAGTATCTCTTTTTGCTGATACTGTTGATCATTGGGAAGAAGAAGGTATCTCTCTATATAATCTGCTGCATGAAGAACAAAAGTAGAAGAACATTTAGAGAAGACTTGTTGACATCACCCACATTCACTTGATCACCAAGGATTCTATCCTGATTTTACACAACAAATTTTCCTCAAGTTAATGACCAGTTTATTTATATATAGCCTCTCTACCTGAGAAAGAAAAATTCTTTCTAAACCTAACTTCTACTAGACCATCCACTGAGTATAATCTCTATACAATCTCCTTTTAAGGAAAATATAGATCCTCTAATGCTATCATGGGATATATAAAGCACTCCTAGAGGTGTATTTTCCCTTGTTTAGTTGTAAACCCGTTACTTCGTAAGATCAGTCGAGATTTCAACCTTAAACGTCCTCCATTCCACTCCATGTTATTGTATGTCATCACTTTACACACTTATTATGGTGACGTTCTTTTAGTTGATGGAATTTATTGGATTGCAGTATATTATTCTGCTTTTTCTACAGAATGACTTCCACTTTGTGATATATTATTTACAACGGAATCAATGAGTGATAAGTAAATTCCAATATAGGCTAATGTGAAAAGTGTCAATGAATATATTTTTTGTACAAAGATCCTATTGCCATAAAAATGCTTCAGAACAATTTTGTTGTTTAGAAGTGAGACTAACGAAAGTGTATTTGTCAAGATAGCTCTCAAACAACTAATATTGATTGATTCACGTCAGCTACCTGTGGTTAGAGGTGAGTTTTAATTAGATTCAAAAGTCTATAAAAAAATACATGTATATCACAAGTTCATTAAGCTAGTTATATTTATGTGTAAACTCACTGTCTTTGTATGATTTTTAAATGATCATATTAGCATTGATACAAAATAATTTAATAATCAAAGACAATATATGACAATAAGGATCAATTAATATTTGTGTTTAACAAATATTTAACCAGCTGTATAACATGTGATCAAAAACTAAGACCTCTCAGTACTGATCTGATATAAAATATAATAATGTAGATACATTTAAAGATTTTGATTGTTTTGTAAAAGGAATGTTCCCTTTCCTGACATGTAGTTCTCTATAAAACACACTGTTCCACTTTCCTTTATTTCAAGCCAGCTACACATTTAAAGTCTGCTAAACATTATCAATTTACATCTATAAACTGTCAAGATTTATTCCTTATATCATCAATGTGAAACTTAAGGAACTTCACATTGATTTTGATGAACACTCACATTATCTAGCTGTATCTTTTATTCCATCATGTTATTTATACAGTATTATATCATAATATAATCTACACTTTAAAGCGAAGATCATCTTGTAATGTTAATACTAAAATTGTAGTTTTTTTATTTCATTAGGTAATATAGTGGAAGAGGTTGTACATATGTATCTACTTTACACCATCAGCACACTTGGATCAACAACCTACAATTCTAGAATTAGCTACACATGCTAAACTTCAGGGTATACCGATGGGTGTAATTCTATAAATGTGGTACAGTGTCAATCTAGCTAAATGTCATGACTATCCCAGTATTGGTATCAATTATGGCTTGATGAAAAAGCTCAAAAGTGCAAAAAGAGGGACTATTAGATGCTTTTAACACAAAACTATTGGCCCCCCCACAAATGAGTTGTAGCTAAAATAAAAGATTAAGGCTTATCTGAAGACAATGGTATGTTTTTTCGTAATATCAGTGGTATGCAGTGTACAATTGAGTAGACCACTTGAGGCTAGGAACAGCTCATATTATTAGCTTAAATGAATTCATTATAAAATTAAGAAAGCTTTGACCCTAATCATAATTTTGTTTGTGTAGAGATATACTATCATGTACTGGCTGTTGATTCTGTGGTTGGTTAATATAAAAATTTTATAAAAACATTACTGACTATTAAACCAACTTGGGCGCCACAAATTTAATTTTATTTCCTTTTTTTAGACGGAGACAAATAAGAATATTAATCATATAAGTGATATTATGTATATTAACAAGTACAATATGTACAGTATACTAGTTACCTTAATACAATAATGTATTGTTATGTGGAAAATAAAGGTAACATGTAAATGATAGTTTCGTTTTGAACTATTTAAAAATTGAATGATGTCGTGGACAATGCTTGTGAATTGCAAAGATTGTTCTCTTTAAACAAGACAGTTTTTTCCCCAAACTACATGTATAGGACTAATTCCATAATTACTAGAAATGGACAAAAGAAAAGGGAATGTGATGCATCCCACACAAAACAAAAAAAAATTAAAATGTTTCACCACTTACCGGATGATATTTACCTCTATGTTTATAATCAGAGATATCTGTGCAACAGGCTTAAGTTTATTTTTCATTATGTGCTGTTCTTATAATAGTCTTGTACTAAAAGCCTTGGTAACCATCTTAGATTTTTATTGTTAATGTCCTATTATTTTATGAGTTATGTAAGGGTTAGAGTAAAGTGAACATGAACAGCAAACTGTAGGTTATTAAGCCCTCATTCATAGGTCTGCCTTCTTATTCTAGTTGTGTTCTAAAAATGGATAACATGACGATTATGAGAAAATTTTTACATTTAATCTTTTACATAAGAAACTATAATCTACTTAAACATTATTGGTGTTGTAGTTAGATATATTCTGTAGTTACTTTATATAATTATTATCTATTAATTTCACAGATCACTTACCTAATATCCTAGAAGAGAGATCCTTGTTAAATGTTGCTGATTGCACTATTTGAATAACTATCTTCTGCCTACGACTACATCACAATACATCTATGTAGAATATTGTCTGTTCCTTTGTGGTAATTATAATAATAATATTAAATGTGGATGTTTCGGAACGTATGCTGAATGGTGTTTTATAATGGCTTTTTCCTTAGTTCTTAGATGCCAGAGGCTAGGTCAGTACTCCTGTAATTGCAGCAAAAAACAAATATCATATCTACTATTGTAAGTGATTATTCCATGAGGAAAATGATGATCATGAGCTCTTAAAGCAATCGTTGACTCAACCTAATTTCTACCAATGTCGCTTCCTACTAGACCTACCACTGAATGTAGTCTATAACCTCTCTTTTTAAGGAACATGTATACCTCTGGATTCCCTTCAGGGCTATGAAGCCGTCTCCTCGAGGTGTATTTCCTGTGTTAGTAGCCAACATTTTACATAATACAAGATCAGCTGAGATTCCAAAATTAAACATCCTCTACGTTCCATCACTTTAACAAATTGATTCTAGCAAATGTTGTTTTTAGGTTGATGGAATTTATTCTATTGTAGTATAATTTCTGGCTTTTTACAGAATGCTTCACTTTACAAGATATTATCACCACAGAACCAATGCATTGATAAGTACAAGGTTAAATTCTAAATATGGCTAATGTGAAAAATGTCAATGAATGTTTTTGTACTGTACATACATAATTGCCCTAAAAAAGCTTCATCGAGAACATTTTTGTCGTTTAAAGGAAGATAAACTAAAAAACTTTTGTCAGATAGGTATCAAATCAACTAACACGGACTGTAGGGCATAATTACAAACACATATTGTGGTGCTTGACACTGTATAATTAACAAGTTTACCATATGGAATTTATGGTAGGCGTATCTAGTAGACATATGCATATTAACTATTAATAATTATAATATGAACCATACCGTTCTATAAAGGAGATGAGCACCATCTTCTAGTAGTTTCTTCAAAAATAGAAAGATCTAGCGAACCAAAAATTTGTTACAAACCAACTATTTCATTTAATTAGAAAATTATACATCTACTGCAGTTATATTAAATTTGGTGACCGTCTTGCTTGGTGGATCATAAGGGCTTCAAAAAACACTTGTTGTGTCTTTTGTGCTTTCATTTTTCTATAACCAGTTGTTGGATCGCATACCTATAGCTAAGTTATGGGGTGCAATCAGAAAACCAAGATGATAGCAAATGTAGCAGAAGCTGAATATCAATTCTTTAGTGGTAATTTTGCAGCAGACACTATTCAGATATCTTACAAGGCAATGCCCCTGTGAACACACTATCCTGATGGACACTGAAGATTTCGATCATAAGGTTAGTCAAGGCTGACTGCCTTATGTGCGAGGTCAATGTAAAAGGGGGGAGGACTCTTTAAGCGTTTTTTAAATGTGAAAATTGAGACTGGTGTGATTTATAATATTAATAATGGTATTTGTGGAAAATCAATCAAGAATAACTGATTATGGTCATCACCGTTACGTGGAACTGCTGCATGTATCTATTTTTTAATTATGCTATGTTAGTGAATATCTGTCCCTTATAACAGCAAACAATAATTTGAAATTACTGTGGTTGAAGGTTTTGTCAAACGTTAATGTGACTCAATTTGGGCAGATTATATGGGTGGTTGTGATAGCCTCTTTTTTCGTCCTGGACTTTAATCTTACTACATGTGGTATTACCAATACTATCCATGTTCCTTTGGGCGGACCATCAAACCTTCTGAAACACCAAGTCTCTCTGAGATATCAAATCCCTCAAAAAAACACCAAGTGCCATCTGAAAAAACCAGTCTCTCCTGAAACATCAAAATCCCGCAAAAAATCAATCCCTCAAAAACACCAAGTTCTTTTGAAACATCAAGTCCTTCCTGAGACATCAAGCAATCTGAAAACAATGAGTCCTTCTGCATCCACCTTCTAGAAACAGCCACTATTGGTGGTACAGTAATTATTATGCATTAAAAATATATTCTTTTTCAAGTGTTAAATAATGTTACTTTTTTGTAGCTATAGACATGTAGATCATGTTGTCAATATAGAATTGTGTTTGGTTGATAATAACCACATGTATCAATTTATGATCTTATTATGATATTATATGATAGTCAATGGGTTGTTTATTATGGTTCTTATTAAACTCACCTTCTGACACACAAATTGAAAGTGGAAGTGTATAAATTCATATTGTAATCATGTTTAGCAGTTTATTAACCAGGTTTATTATTTTGTTTAAATATCTAATTTTGTTGTAATAAGTTGATAAGGACCTTAGTGTCTTTCTCTTCTTGAGTCATTTTTATATTCTTTAATAATTGTATTCGGAAGAATTGTGTTCAATTTTGTTTCCCAATGTCTAGTCATCCACTCAATAATATTAGTAAATTTGCACTGCGACAAGTTATGAAATTATTAGTTAATATTTTATATATGGGCAGATGTGAATGACACTAACAATACAAAGACACTATCATTAGATGTATGTTAAGGAAATTCTGTGGTTTATATCGTGAGGTTATGCCTAACATTAGAATGACCTGGAAGATTTATGTAAAACACCATTTGATCTAATTCTCTCTTGGGATGCGACTAGAAAATTTGTTTACTTATTCTCATTAAAGCAAATATATTGTTATTTGTTTATTTCTTATACATCGCTGTATAATGCTAGAACTTCTATGTCACATGTTGTGAATGTATAAAAGAAAGCTGATGTTTTTTGGTAAGGACAGAGTTCCTCTCAATCATTTCATAAAGTTTAACTTTATCCGTCAGGGAATCTATACACACTCTCTGATAACTGAACTATTTAAATTGAGTTGACTGAGGAGAAAGGTATAACACATGCTACAACACGAAGAAATTAATTGATATTATTACGATCAGTACGTAAGTTGCTTTTCCTTTGATATGATATTTCCATTGTTGCTTCTTTGAGGAACATGATTTTTGTTCTGTTTGCTTTGTGATAATATATACTTAGTACTTACCATATATCTGTATATGTTATTGAATTTAAACTACAGTTACATGTTCAGTAGTAAATATCAAACACTTAGTCCATATTACACCTTATGACAATATCCTCGTTGTATTATATATATATTATATATGACGCATTTTTGAAAAAAATTCATTTTCAAGTTTATGTTTCTTCTGTTCTCATATTCTAATCATTAATACACTCTCATTTATAGACAAGAACATTTATGTTGCTATTACACAAAACTATTTTATTCACTGTTGAACGTGGTAGTGTCAATATTACTGTCAGACAGTTAGTAGAAATTAAACGTGACTCAAAAAGCAATACTCATCAAAAATGGCATGTAAAGGTTAGTCAAAAGTTCTTTGAATAGTAGCTACCTTATGAGTAATGCTTGTAACTGTTATACATGGACAATATTTGGGACACCAATATAAACAAGATATAGTGAAAGATATGATAAATTGCTGATGAAAGTATTTAATTTTCTATTCTATATTTGGTTTTTCTGTCATGTATCCAAAGGAAATCGATTGGTTATGCCTCAAGCACTTATATCATATGGAATAATTCTGATGGATAGCAAAATACCTTATTTCTGGTACATGTGTACAATCATGTTCTATACTTTTGTCACAGCTAATGTTACCGAACCTTACAAATATGCCACTTGAAGATAAGTAAAACCTACTATATTCCAGTTAGTAACATGTCGGGGATCATCACTATAATACTACAATTAACTCTATAATTTACCATTATAACATTAGGCTACAAATTAAAGAGGTGACTAGCCGCCAACTTGTCTTAAGTATAAAGACTTTATAATTTCTGGTGGAATTCAATGAACGCTTGTTTGAATAATGGATTTCAAAGACTGTCTCTTTCTTGTTTTTTTTTTTAAAGTTAATTCTTTAGCCCCATTCTAACTGAAACATGTTTCGTTGCTCCATTCTAAGTGACAGCTTGTGGTGCTCATGCTTCGAGCAATCCTAGATAGAATTGAATTGGAACATCCGCCTTTGGCTTTTTATACTTTCTATGAAGCTGAAGTCAGACATCAAATTCTACTTGAATAATTCATATTCTGCTTTAGAAATTTTTCCAAAATATCTAATTCTACTTTGAATTTTTCCTAAAATTCAAATTCTCTCCCCTCCTTCGATGAATATTAACAACTAAAATAGCTTATCCCCACCCTACCTAAAACATGTTGTTTCACTTCATTCTAAAGACAGCTCGCAATGCTTGCATCCGCACTTTCAACTTTATTGAGCTAAAGAAAGTCCGAATGGGAATTGGAATGGTCCACCTCAGCTTCTGCAGAAGCTGAAGGTGGCAAACCATTCTACTTCATAATTTCATATTCTGCTTTGAAGTTTTCAGAATATGTCTATATCTACTTTGCAGTTTTTTTCCAAAAATTCCAATTCTAATTCTATTTTCTATCCTTGGATAGAATGTTTAACTACTAAAATCCCTGGGACACATGTTTTGCTTCACTCCATTTAAAGAGACAACTTGCGTTGCTCTGTTCACACTTCATTAGACTTCATTGAGTGATTGACTTGGAATTTTGATGTCTGCCTTTTAGCTTACCAAAAGATTCCGTAGCAAATGAAGTTGACTTCTCCTTTTGCATCCCGTTTTTCTTTCCGTTAATATTAATTACTCATAAAAAAATGGCTTCCCAAGAATAGATCTTGATAGTTATTTTGCTGAAATCCTAGTTTTGTTCTGAAGACAGACATCTTTTGCTAATTGAAATAGTTATATGTAGTTGGAATGCCTGTTGTCAGCTTTTGTTTTAAACATACTCACAATTCGAAAGCAAAATTGAGATTCCACCCCAAATTGAAACCTTTTGTTGATGCTTGATTCAGAGCATGGCCTAATCATTATTTGCACTCTCTTATAACCAAATTTTCTATTTCTTCCTAATTTCACTTTCTTTTTTATCAACTCCAATGTTGGCAATTTACTCCTTGTTTGATTTCTTATTTACTGCAATTTCCCCCATTTGGTCTCTAAATAGCCTCAATGTGTGCACCATTTTATTTCAACCATTGCACTTATTATAGATTTTAAGAGTTTTTCCAATATAGAAAAAGTGGTAAAAAACAACCATAATTTTTCTTATTTAAGGGGTTAAAGTTCAATACATTTCAGTGAAAGTTATGCAAACGGCAAACTGCGAGTGTTGAAAGCTCTTCACGAAAGACAGCATTGTTAGAATTAACACGTGTGATAAAGCATGTATGGATATCCACATTGGAGAATTGTTGTTTAAAAATAGAAGAAAAAATTGAACACGACAAGCATGCTTTGGTTATACTCAAAAATCATGAGTATAGTAGGTCAATGGACTTGAGAGATTCCCCTGGTATTTCTTGAAGTAAGGAAGCACTAGAAGTAACTAGGACAAGGAAATTGAGGTCCCATGCACTTACCTTTTCAGTGGACCTATGAAATTGTACAGAAAGCTGAAACTTCTGTTGGACAAGTAGGTAATAGCTCAATTGAGCTGTTATTTCTCTATTTGTTCGTTTTACTGAGTAATTATTAATAAATATTTACTTAACAATAAACATTATTATAGGTGGTATTTATTCTAGGATGCCTCAATTTAATTGAGATATTGCAAGGGAGGTACCTATCAAGGGCAGATTTACTCAGAATTACGGTAGACTATAACCTTTGTACATATAAAAATCTGAGACAAAACAAGACAGTCTATTTTTAACCTTCATGGCTCAATCACATGTGTGAGGGTTGGCAGTACTACTTGTCAGTCTGTCTGTCTGTTACAAAGCACAGGAAATATGACAGACCTTTTGTCTCCCAAAAAAATAATTTGTGTACAAATATAATTTTTAGCATTTACAACATGGGATTTTTCTAAAAAACTAATGCTGCCTTCCTCTCTTCTTGTGCCCACGTCTTATTTGACTTAGGCAAGGTACTTCTGTGTGCATTTGTACCACAAGTGCACATGCATGTGTGTTAACTGGCAATCACGACAATGTCTTCAGCTACAAAGCTTGATTATGACAAGAAACAGCAAAAGTTAAATGCTAGAATTATCTCTAGATATAAGACTGTCAAATGGAAGACAAAGCTTGAAAAGTCAGAAGATTTGTACCAACAAAAACTATTATTGGTATGAAATGCAATTGTTCTGACAAACTCAAAGTGGGAATTTCCATAGTTTCATCCCACCTTTAGAAAATCTAAACAAATTTACTTACCTTGAAAACCTTCTTTGCAAACACTTGTAGCCAGTATGTAGATACATCTAGAGGGAGCTGTTGCTGTCAAAAGACTGCTATGATAAATATACTATACTATTATATAGTTGTTTTATAAAAAGCAAGATTACATCAAGATGTGTAAGCTAGAGTTAGTTATTACAAAACTGCCATGGCTGACATTGGCACGCCTATAGTTTCAACACATTTACCATTTCCATCGTTTGCATAAAGTAAGAAATCTTCATAAAGTTCTCTTACCTATTTTATGCTGAACTGTTGCCTATTTTATTTATGTTATTTATTAAGTTTCCTAATGTGGTAGGAACATAGCAATTGCAAAACAAACAAAACCTCACTAAAATTCAAAACTGCAGTGAGGTTGTGCACTTTAATACTTTCCATTTTAATGTTGCTGAAGTGGTCACTTTGGATATGTGAGTAATATTATACCATATTACACGTGTGTCTAGACTTGTTTGTAATATGATATGAATAAGCAATGACCTTCATATCACACATGACAATCACTTTAGTCACATGACACATGCAATAGTCAATGCAATATGTAAAAATATAAACAATTATTGAAAAATGCTTCATTAAGCATTTTTTGAAGTTTTCAAGTCGTGAGCATTGACTCTATATGATATCACGTGATTGTGTGCAATAGTTCCTGGCTCATTTTTTCTACTACTGTCGTTATATGATGAATCAAACTTATGAATTTTAAATTTAATTATTCATGCTTATTGAAATTTAATAACTGTCCCACCAACGCAATATTATTAATCCCTTAAATTATGTTTTGTTTATGGTCAGAGAGACTAACAATGGATCTTTCATATCAACTACTCTATGTTACAAAAATCTTAGCTTCACTCATATCTAAGCACAATGTCTGAATTGCTGAGATGCAATCTCTCCATCTATGATCAGCAATTTTGTCTATGAGAATCAATTCCTCAAAAAGAGATGCACATAACCCCCTGCACACCAATGAATAATTAAATTGTACATGAGGGACAGAACCTCAATCATGTATTCATTGTACATTCTTTCTATATTTATTTTATTTATTGAATTATTTATTAATTATGATACACTGTTATTCCCTGCAAAAATATAATTGCCCTTTGATATAAAAAATACTATACTGTAGCCAATAAATAGATCTTAACATTCTCTACAGTGTCATGTAGTACAGTATACACATTATAAAGCATCATATCACAAGGAGGTGAGGAGATGAGAGAGTGTACTGCTCTTCTCGCACCTGATAACAGGAACTAATCAGAGGAGTAGTTTCTTTGTTCCTCTATTCTGAAAATAAATTTTTTGTGTTAAAAGTATGCCATTTTACCTGTCAAATTTGGGGCTTTAATAAACTTTGTAGTTACTGAGTTACAGCATTGACAGTGACATTGTTCAGTAAAAGACACAAAAAAAAAACGAATACAAGAATCCTCATCCACCAGAGAGCAGTGATTTTTAACCATTACACTTGTATTTAAGAAAACCACAAGAGCAGAGAGCTCACCCATAGACAGACAGAAAGAGAAAAAGAGAGATGAGAGGAGAGAGAGACAGACAGACAGACAGACAGGACAGAGACAGCGAGAGATTAGAATTAGATATATATGCAGTATGTAATAGAGGCTATTTATATTGAAAACCTTGAATGAATACACAAAATATTACTAATAAATATTATTATGATCTTATATTAGTAAAAAACAGTTGACCTAGCTTTCTTTATATAACCTATATTAAAGAGTGTGATCAATCCATGAGAGACTTTAGTCAACTGATCATGCAAACCCACTAGATCCATGATTGTTACTTCATGTAATCATGTCCACGTATTTGGAATCAATCTAAAATCTCATTTTAAATTAATGTTATACTTTAGATGGATTATTAATTATAAGAGGTAATATGCAAATATTATTATTACCATAAAAAGGAAGTTATTTAATCACACACAGTGTGTGTCATGTCAGTCTGCTTAAAACTACATGAATGTATAGCCGTCATAATATTTATTATTATAGTACAGACTACATGTAAGGGACATCTTTACATTAATTTCTATCCGTGGCTTCTTGATAGACAGGCTACATAATAACAGTATGTACATCGCAGTTGAATCAGCTAGCTACGTAATGTATGTAAATGCTCTTTAGCTGGTGTTATTTAGAACATACATAAAACACCCCTAACTGTAATCTAGATAATTTATCTATACACGGAAAAAAGACTTTTAAATAGTACCAAGATACTCCCAATTCAGCTACTGATTTTATTTCCAATTTCACGAATTGACTCTTATTTCCGGTATTTCCGTTCACTCCTCCCTCCCCTCCTCCATAGTCAACCTGAGAGGGACTGTACTTATGTTTAGTTGAATCTCCAGTTTATATTTTTAAAGTTACTGTTGATCGATCGGTGCTGTTATCATTGAATAATAAGTATAATTATCCCTTATAATTTCTTTAATGTTTTTCTAGCATTAAATAAATTGGGTATCTCAATATGACACTGTACCCTATAAGACTATGTGGTTAACAAAATATTTTCATTTAATTTATTATATATACATTTAAAAAATAGTAAAACGATAAATTTGGTATCTTTAGATCTGGTGACAGGGTACTGTAAAGTCTGGGCCATAATAATTGTCAACATGTCAGATGACTCCTGAATACATTGTAAAGTAGTACTGAGAGAGTATATTTACATGAAAATGGCAGAGGTAAATAACATTATAATTGTAGACAGTATGCAAAAGATAACTGTCCATGTATTACTATAGTAATAATTAGCCCACCCTAATGTGTTCAATGCTCCACTTTATTTACTATTTGGTTTTAAAACAGATGTTATAACACATATTCTATTTATAGCCTAATGACAAACCCTATTGTATTATAAGTAGTAAATTTGTTATATCTGTGCTCAGTGAAGTCATTGAATGATAAACAGTAAAATGTTGTAATAGTAGAAGAATAGTAGTACAGGTAGATGTCCTAGGTTAAGTGTATAAATATAATTACAATTTTATATTCCAAACTTTTGTATTAAAAATACATGTACATTTATTGATAATTAAAGTTTTCATTTGTCAACTCTTAATCAATACCACATGCATTTAAAATGATAATTTTTAAGACATTAATTAATTTATAATGTGTTGTTATAATGATTATTTATTTTTATAGCAGATATTACCAGTATATTAAAGGAGACTCCTAATGAACTAGAACTACTCACTCAATTAATTGATATTAGTGACAAATGGTATGATATGATATTGGATTATCATTAGAAGTACATCGCAAGTGTTTTGGATGATTTTAAAAAAACTCGGAACGACAATGTGGAAAATCTCATTGCAGTCATGGCAACTTTCAAACTAGTCAACCATCCCCTGTTTCCTGGGAAACAGTGATAAACAGCTATTGAAGTCCTATTGTTAATGACAAGAAGATAACTGATAAGATACGTCAATATCTTAGTAAGGTAAGAGTAATAAGTTATTATTATAAAGTAATGAGGTTATTAATGTTGGTGTTCAGCCTACTACTATAAAGTACATTCCATTTAGCTTTAATCAACATTGTTCACACACAATGTACATCAGATGAATGTGATTGAAAAATCAAATTAGTCTTAAAACTCTTCAAAGTGTTGATTACATCAGTTTATAATTTGAACACAAATAGAATGTTTAGTACATGTTATGATTTATTGTGGTCAGTTTGTAGGCTTGCTTTGGACCTTTCATATTAATGGAAAACTTGGAAGGTCAAAATTCTTTTTTAATAGAATTAAGTCAGTTTATAGATTTAAAGTTTTTAAACTAAATTTAATATAGACACACCAACGAAATGTCACTGTCAATACAATTACTAAAGTAAAAATGTCCAGCTTAATTTAATACTGAAATTGTAGATCAGTTGGAATATTTTCATGGCACATGTCCTATTGTTTAGTATTAAATTACCACGATATATCTATCATGACTATTGATTTCTACTATCTCTCTCTGAAACTTTGTCTCCCATATCAGTACAATGTAATAACCTTTGTACATATTACAAAAATTGGATCTTAGAACTTAGTCCTGTTGTCTATTTTCATTGTTTATTTTATATAGTTTAGTTCTTGTTACTGGACCCATAATCATTACAGTACAAATACTGTCCCCATATACAAGTAGAAAGCTTACCCAGTCCATCTAGTCTATGTAGCTAAACCCTCCTCTTAACTGATGTATTAGAAATGGTGTAGCAATCGCACATCAGATTCCCAATTAACGATGATAAGTGGAAATGAAGAAACCAACACCCTCTCCGGAACACTATTATCTCTTATGGTTTCATTTGTTTTGTTGTAGATTTGCATACTTTAAACACCATCATAGTTACTGATGTATAGTGTTATAAAACAGTCTTAGCTTGAAAAGAGAATAAATAGCTTGGTTCACTTTAATAATAAGAGAGTAAAAAATATTTAAATTCCACTTACTACACCCACACTAGGCAAGAATATAGGCAGTAAAAATATGATTGTTCAATAAATAACGTTAAACTATAGTGACCTTTACTAGTCCCTTCTCATGCTTACACAAAATGAGAGTCTAGCTCAATAAATAGAAGCCCATCCTTCCCTTCAATAATGTCTGGGTATGAGGCTAAAGTTTTATAACTCTACTTCATCTCTGTGAGTGCAGTTACTGTTAATCATGTGTCTCTATATAGTATAGAAAATATAAAATCGGATGGATACTTGTATTTAAAAAGACACATACTATGATACATAATTAGCTCGGTTTCTATAAAAATAGTGTTAGTATTATATTTTTTAAAAATCACTTAAATTACTATATACATGTAGTAATAAGAATAGTATATCATTTCTATTATTATGACATACTTACAAGATAATTTTTAACATTGACCTAAACATTTACATTTAATTATACATATACCTAACAATATTATCCACTTTTCTTATCAAATGTAGGAAACTATACAATCAGTCATTTATTGAGTCACTTAATGTTCACATTACAATGACTTAAAAAGAAAGAGTAATTAATAATCCATGTAATTAACACACTTGTTGATATAGAAATAGTGGGACCTACTCCTACACTGTTTGTTAATTATAAGATTCATGTTAGTAATTACTGTTCATCTTACTTGTTCCACAATATTAATATTATATATATCAACAGTACAACATACAAATTTACTACTTTATTGTTAAAATGTACACATGATACAAACTAATTTAAATTAACCTAAACAAGCCACACCCTACAAATGGTTAATAGCCAGTATTAATTAAAAATTTCCCACACATGGTATTATAGCCAATGACAAACCATTGCGATTCTAACTAGGTAAAGTTTGTTATTAGAAGTAGAAGAATAGTTCTTACATGTAGATGTCATCGTTACTTGTATATAATATAATTTACAAATTTATGAGTTCAAACTTTTCTGCATTAAATTACATTGTACATTTATGATAATTAAAGTGTTCCATTGTTCAACTTCTTAATCAATAACCACAGCATTTTAAAATGATAATCTTTTAAGACATTAATTAAATCTAATAAATATGATAGTTTGTGTAATAATAGTTTGGTATTATCTCTAGATATTTCCAGTCAAATTAAGGAGGATCCTAATGAACATGAACATACTCGATCTATTATTTGGATATTAGACACAAATGGTATGATATTGGATTTATGATTAAAGTACATCACAATGTTTTGGGGATTAAACAAAGTGAAAGGGACAACGGGACTATACCAAACTTACGAAAAGTAGTCAACGTACTGGATAGATACAATATTTATTCCCTGTCTCTTGGAAAAACAGGCTTACTGACTATAGAGAGTCCTATTATTAATAACAAGGAGATAGCTAATAAGATACGTCAACGTCGTAAATCTAGTAAGAGTTATTTTTAGTATGTAATGAGGGTTGTTTGTTTAAATACGTCACTGTCAATAAACTGTATAATACCAACATTTGTAAAATTACAACATTGCTTCATTGTTGTCAAATGATGTGTGTGGTTTGATAGGGGTTTTTTTATTAACATGTCTCTACATTACAACATACATATAGTATGTAGTACTGAGATTTAGAATAAACGTTGATTGTTGTTTTTTAGGATGCGTCTATCTTACAATATATATTCATACAGATGAACACACATTGAACCAACACATTGACGTGATAGTTCTGTTTATTTCACAGTTACTGTTTGTAGGTAAAGATGTTATATATAACTAATCTAGATTAGGATGAGTATAGCAGTCTCATAATATTCTAGACACCACTGGCAAGCGGGAAATAGCGGCGATATACCAAAAAGCTTTTAAAAATCAAGTGAAAAAATTAGTTGTGGGTATAATAATAGCGATGGTGAATTATAAGAGATAAAGTCAGAAAAAATTTCAGGAATAATATTTTTCAAAACAGAGGGATGAACTTTCTATAAAGACTTGTTACCATGTTGACCAGAACAGATTGCTTCATTTTCAATTGCTGTATGAGATTACTGTATTTGCTGCTATGCATTACTTGTGGGGTAACAAATTAGAGTGTTATCTTAATTAACAAGGGACCTTACCATTACTTTTTTTTTTTTTTTAGAGAAGAATTGACTTTATATTTATACTTGTATTTGTATGGTGATAGCAAAGAATTTGCTTGAGTGTTAACCTTATTAGCTCCACTCTCTAATCGATGTTCAGTCAAAGTCATACTGATTATTATACCGTAATTCGCTTTTGTTCGTTGTGAAATATTTTCGTTTCAACTTTGATAAACGAATTTTTGCGAAATTGAAACTTTCTTAAATGAAGTTTTTTATGTAATGAAAAACTGGGAATGACGAACTATTTAGAATAACCGGTACATAAATACAAGTTCTTTGTCATTGACGTGAGATTGAGATGTCAAGTAAGAATTTCAAAATTGTTTCAAGAGCTAGTACTACCTCCTGATCCCAGGGAATTGCTATCAGCTACACTTCCTTCTAGAGTCATTGCCCTTGCCAACCAGGTGCACTTTATTACAACCCGTGATCTAACTTTGTGGTAAAATAGTTCATTAGCAAAATTTTGTTGTAATAGAATACTGACGTAAAATTTAGCAGCAAGAAAGTTTTTGAAACAAAATATTTTGAGAATGAAATAAAAAAGAAAGTACGGTATATAGCTAGCGGTTCCAATTGACTTTGTAGAAATAGTTGTTACTTCTAAACAGCTGAGTTATACTGCAAAATGAACAATGATGTTTAAGCTCATGGAAATTTTTTGTAGTATGAGACTCTATCATTGGAAAATTGTACCCACTGAATTAGTGTTTATTAATACAGTCCGTCTGGCTTAGAGAAGCCTCACGAGACTACCAATGTAATTTTATGTCAATTCACTCACGCATTTATCAAGTTCATTCTGTATACGCCCAGTCTTTGTTTAATGCTTTCAGGATCATTGTCTTCCATATTCAAAATAATCTTGAGTTGGTGTAAAAATTTTGATATTACGTGACCTATTTATATAACCATTTCAACTTTTCACATGGTTTGTTATAAAAATTCAGTCTAAGAACTTATTCACTATTGGAAGGTTTATGATCTGAAATGGAGCAATCGATTGCGTTAATTAAGGAGTAGCATAGTACAAGTTAATGATACATCAGAGTAATATTAATACATCCAGAACATGTGCGTCCAAAATATGAATGTTAGGTGAGTGAAGACCTGCCAGTTCGTTACTTATAGTTCTTAATTTGTGCACTTTTGACAACAAATAAATAATACCTGTTAACTTGTAGTTGGTATATCAATACATTAGGCATTATTAATTAATTAATCATTATTATTGAATATACTTGTGGTCATGTAGAAACATTATCAGACGTTCAATATTATCGTAATCCATGACACTAAATATTGATTCAGGTAATTTATTTCTATATAATATGTCAATATTTATGTTACAACGTTACATGGACAATGTATGTAGTATATAGTAAAACAAGTCACATCTAGACTAAGGTCCAGGACTATTAGTATTAGAGTAGAAGAAACAAAACTTATGTGAGAGGATGAGATTACTTAATTACTTGGCAACCAGGCAGTATTACATTATGTTTGTAGACCAAACATGTTTTCGCCTCACTGGTTCTGATTGTTAGTTTTAAAAAGTGATCTCCATACGATAGTACGTTCTGGACTGTGAATTCATAACCTAGTGAGTCATATCTCCTAAACATAGTATGCTGATACTAGTACATCCTGGGATGGTGAGTCTCATGAGCCAGTGTACTTAATAATGAGGATCTGTGGACTTAGTACATCCTAACATAGTTCATGTTAAGGGTAATTTGGATCCCAGTGCATAGGTGTCCTTACTACTATGTTATTAATACTTAGTAGTAACCTTGGATGGTTCTTAGTAATCAGTGAATGTGTGATTTGTTCCTTAATACAAAAGTATCCCTTGACCTATTATCTGGGATGGTTCATTCAGGAGGGAACATTTTGAAGCCCAATCTCATACAACTCTTATCTAATATTTGGATATTGATTCTTACGATGGCACTAGAGAAAAGTTTAACGTGTAACTTTCCATGACATACGAATAACATCCTCAACATACGTGCTTTTTTTCTTCTCATACTCACGTGTCAATATTTTGGGACAGCTGGAATGTTTCCAAGATGTTTCAGACATGCATAACTTCAAAAACCACCTGCCCCTAATCTTTAGTACTTTGGGTTTATCACACAATTATCACAACATTACACATCTGCGATTTATAAAAGTAATTAATATAAGAAAAATGCACTTGTCACTTACATGAACACTATTGTATAAGCTTTTGTAAACTTTATATTCCAATGAATTAAACTTACATTACTATTACTACAAACAGTTGTTACTGTAAATATGTCCAGTTATGTGTCGTTTATGGTAGCCATACAAATTTATGTCCTATTGTAACACACCCAAAGTTCTAACCTTTTTTTACTCTAATTGTCTATTGTACAGGGGTACAAGAGGTTTGCATTGTGTGTCTTACTGGACAATAGGAAACGACATATTTAGATAGTATGAAGGATTGAATGGAAATTAAATAATAAATAAAATATATAGCTACAAATTTAGAATTTTAATCAGTGTAAGTCTTATGTAATTCTTCTCAACATTGTTTACTTAAATCAAAGTTTTGAAACGTATTTCTTAGATGATAGGTGTTTAACAAAAAGTTACGGACAAAGCTCTGCATGAAGGTAGGTCAGCTGTGAAGTGGACCAAGTTTTCTGCTCAGTGCTCTGGAATGGCACGTCATCCTGTCTTAAATGACTTGATAATGAAGATCCTCCAGATTGCATCATAATAGTACCCCAGTAATGCCAGCAAAAAGCACACACAAAAATTTTATTCAAGGGTATAACTTCACTTTAACAATAATTATATTTATCACTATTACTTGAAAACATTACATTAATACTATTTTAGCTATGGAGGTCAGAACCAAATCTAACTCCTCACAATAAAGGTCAAAAGTCACTGACTACATAGCACATGTACATCATCAGTTTACTATTATTACATAGCTATATGTTCAACTTAGCTCAGCTTATTAGACAAAATTTAACAACAGCAGTGCCACAACATTTAAGTGCACTTGTGGACAATATTATTTCATTGGTTCTGAATAATTTTTCTCTTGCCCAACTATTTAATGCATTTGAATGTTGCTACTACAGTTAGCATTGTATTTTACAGATACTTCCAATTATTTAAGAAGTCTGTCAATGAGATATAAATACTTCAATATTTGACTAACATTGGCAACAATTTGTACAATTTGGTTGAGCTCTTAATGTTTTTTACAATATTTTGAATGGCCTAAGTTAGAACACAATAGCAATACAGCTAAGAAGTATCCACTCCTCTACTAACTCTGCTATTAAAAGACCTCTTGTTAACAACAAGCAAAGACTACAGCTACAGTTTTTTTGTTAAATTTGAATAGGTATGACACTGACTGAAATACATCCTTATTAGACTAACAATTTGTTATACACAGTACAAATAATGTGTATTGTACTATGTTTGTTGTTAAAGATATGATCTATTTACTTTGTTTTTTAACTAATGTCAATGACTTACTGTAGCAGTTCAAATGTAACAATGTCTCCTACTTGAGTGTTCAGGTACTCACAATTAATCTGTTGAATTCTGATGACAGTTCAATTGTAAGCTGGCATTGTATTCATTTTAGCTGGCTCCCTAGAATTGTTGACTGGACTACTGGACACATCAAATCAAGTTACTTATTTAAAATGACTTTAAGTATGATTTTTATCATTGCATAAATTATAAGAGTAAGTGTCCATGCAAAAGTAAGATACTTATCCTATATAGCACTAATAACTTTAATTGATGTACCACACATCCTAATACAAGTTCCCGGATAATTGCAATTCCTTTTACATATTTAAACCAACTATAGATTATGTACTTTTCTTATGACTTGAATGAAGCCCAATTAGTAGCATATGAAGGAGAGTAGAGTACCATATTGCTTTAAGACACCCATTTATGGAATTCTATACAAAATTGAAACTGTTAGAAGCACAAGTAGTCATCGCTATTAAGTCTATATATAGCAATATGTCAATGTTTCTTTTGGGTATAATTATAAGGTTCACATATTAAAAACTTTAAAAACCTGTTCATCCACCTTGTCCTGATGGTCATTTTGTTATGTTAGTTCACTCTACCATAATATATTCTGTGCTAACATTAGTACCACTTTATATCACTGTAAAAGTTGACTAGATGACTTAAACAATACTTAGTTATACAATTCGCATTTCCATGTATGTAGCAAATTATTTTGAGGTGAACTGAAAGTAAACATGATATAGATTTGATTACTAATGTACTATGGTATTAATTGTTTACATTAACAGTTAATTTAAATCACTAACTTTCAATATTCATCAAATAATCACACGTAACCAATAATATTACCATGTATGGTTAAATCAACATATCACTTTTTACACATGAATTTAATATTCATTCAAGATAACTGACACTGATACAAATGTCAGTATTATTATAACTGATATAACGATCACTTATAGTAGTTTAGGAAATGGATAGTATAACCGTAATTGATGTGTAGAGGACTCTATTAGGTGATAAACATGAGCATCAAATTACAACTACTACCAGGTGACTTTCATATACATATAAGATGAGTTCAGCTCGTCACTGACATTGTTGGCAACTGTATCACACTTTGTGTCTACACAAATCTCTTCTTTGTTTCATTCACATGCATCATCAGTCAGAATAAGGCTATCTTCTAGAGAAACAAATCATTGGCTTTCACTTGTTTCTCAAGAAGACTTTCTACAAATACTTCAAAGACATTTAGTTGCAGTCATCTATTTATTGGTCGCAATATTTTTTGATAGTGTTTTGATACTGGTATTACATGAAGCTTGTCATCAGGGGATAACAGAGTCTTTAAAAACTTCCTTGAAAATTACATTAACCATATTGATATCATTCAGCTTGTTGTTTATCTTCCCAATTATCAATGCTATGTCATTCTCTCTATTACCAATGGACATACATACTATCTTCTACCTTAAAAGATTATTATAAAAACTCACTATTACATGCTGCAATCAGAAAAGGCTCAGTTGATTTTGTGACACAACTCTTAGGAGAAGGAGAAGATATTGAACAGAATGATTGCTGTCATAAAACACCCATCATATAGTTGCCATTGAAGTGATCATGTTGATATTTTTTACCTTACTCATGAATGCTGGTGCTAATGTTCATCATCAAAGTGGAGATGGAGAAAAAACATTAATGTATGCACTAAACTGTAGCTACAAAAATCAGATTAATGTTAGGGATTTTTATTGAATTGTGGTGCTGATCCAACTGTGCCTGATAACTTTGGATGCACAGTAATGCACAAAGCTGTTCTTAAAAAAATACAGATGTATTGAGAGATCTACTATCACTGGGTCTATCTCCAATGATATTAGGTAGTAGCTCTGTCCCTTGTGCTTTGTATCTATGTGATTTTAAAATGTTAAGTTTCTTTAGGATTATAAATGATGAAAATGTTGACCAATACTGTTACGTCCTAACTGCCTACCTGAGTATCAAGTTGAGTTTTATCTTCTAAGAGTTTCTTGTTTTTATTCGTAATCTTATCTTAGATATGTCTGGTTTTCAGTAATGTCAAAGGTTTTTCATAAGGCACTAGATGCTAAAGATAATGTTCATTTATCTTCTTATTCTTCACCTATTCTAGCGTATGGTAAATGGTTGTATGAATTCAGGACATCCATGAGTTCAATATGAAGTATGCAAATTATAAGGATATAGGCCACGTAGGTAGGCACTAATTAAACTCATTAAAATGTTTCCTCACAGTCTACAGAGGGACAATTTTACCTGTAAAAACTGCATTGAATCTTCTTGACGAAGCTGTGAATATGTGTTTTTATGACATGCTAAAACTTGTACAATGTCTCAACAAACCTGAACCATTCATGTCACACAATTACACTGATCACTTTGTGGAGTTTTTAAAGATGTCTAAAGTTTATATCTACAATTAACACAGTCACACATCTCTGATATAGCATCATTTGATAAGTATATAAACACTATAGTACATAGTCTTTATGTACTATATAGTGACAAGAAACAGACTTTAATATTGAAAGATTAGGGAGAGAGCTGGTGACTAAGTGTCCTAGATACATTGGAAAGACAGGCTGGGCTCTAAATTTATTAAATAGCTACAGTACAATCATTAGACTCCATATCTCATTAAAATGAACAAGAACTTTATCAGCAACTTTCATTCTTCAGTTAAAATGTGAACTTGTAAATGATGTTAGTAACAATGGTTTTCCATATGATTCAACAATTTGATCATTTTCTTCCTGTACGGGATATTTTGTTATCCTATGGTGCACATTTTTGATGCTGTAGACATTTTTGGTAACTGTCTAGAAACAATGAGAACAATGTCACTTCACTCCAAGTACCTTTAGTTAATGTTAGAATGTTCCATTATGTGATATGTAGTGAGCAATCATTAATCACAACTACTACACTGTCAGTGACTCTCATATTACCATGTATTGGTTAAATCAACATTTCACTTTTTACAATGAATTTAATATGTAATTCAAGATAACTGAGAATGATAGAAAGGTCAGTATTATTATAACTGATATGAAGATCAGTTTATAATAGTTTAGGAAATGGAAGTTAGTAGCTGTAGTTAATATAGAGGATTCTATTAGGTAACAAACAGTGAGCAATCATCTATTACAACTACTACACTGTCAGGTGACACTCATCTGCATATGGCAAGTGTTTTAAAGTTCAGGACATTCGTGTGTTTAATACAAAATATGCACTAATCATAGAGAATATAGATCAAGTAGATGGAATGCTAATGACTAGTTTAATAATGAATGACAATCCTGTTACCTTACTCTGTTAATCAGGAGGGATGTCTTGGTTATGTTAATAGTACACTAATAGACTATTTGTTTCATTATAGTAGACATTGAAGGTTCAGGTAATAACAAAATTAAACCTTAGAACTTGCAGTTATGGAAGAGATTGCAGTGATGTCAGTCAAATTAAATGACCATTCTGCTAGCACATAATTAAATATTTGGGTTTAAAATTATGCCTATTTATAAAAATTATAGTAATATTTTTAGAAAGTATTTTGAACAAGTAGTTTTTGACCATCTTGTATTTTAAAATATTCTCTTTGATTCGCGTTACTATGAAGTAATTTCCCTATCACAGGGTCAAATTATCGTGTCAATATCAAAAGCAGCAGCTACATTGTGAGAAAGAAATCATGCCAATATACTATGGTAAGATAAAGCAGTAAACATGTACGTGTACTATATACTCATGCATTCACAGAGTTTTTTTAGTTCTGTATTCTTCACAGATTGTTTTGAATGTAATTACACAATTATGTAGGTACCTACATTAAACTAATATTCATAGTTGTCAATAAACTGCCAGTAAACTATAGCTACTGTGAATAGCTATTCTTGATTAAGTTAAAATAGGTTGTCACTAAATGTATGTATGGCATTATAAATAGTTATAGCTCAAATTCTATCATTCTAGCTAACACCATCTTAGCTTCATATGGGCACAAAGCTGTTTTACCTCAATATTCTACTTACTAAGGGCCTTCAAGTTATTTTAGCTACACGCTTCAACAACACAGCTACATATCACCAAACTTAATGTATCCATTCAGACTACTATAGCAATAGTTACTTAGCAAAAATGAAATCAAGAGGTCAAGGTATGGATGATCATCTTTTAATTAACGAAGACACAAAATTTATAATCCTATTGACATTATTAAGTATGTGAAATGTAATTCGTGTACTATAGATTGATGATTAACTAAGTAATACTATATATTGATATTGTAGCTGACTGTTTTAATAACTAAATTTCAATAAAATTCATTAGGTGGCAATGTGGCTAATTGTAATGAGTACTGTTAACAATTTATTCCAGTATTACTACTACTAATAATTCATAATTAATAGTAGCATAAATGAATAGCTGAACAAAGTCAATAGCGTAACAAATATGAAAAGTTTACAACCACAATATATATATATAAATTACTAAGGTAGCAGGTAAAAACTATTTTTATGAATGCCATATCAAAGAAAATAAAGAACAGATAAGTTAGCTTATATGACATCACGTCATTCATTATAAAATCAACATAGTATCATTTAATCTGCTCCTGGATGTTAATAAATGCTTGTAAAGTGCATTTTCTTTGTTCTTATTACCTTATTAGAGAAAATTATATTTCTATGGTAGTTATACTATGATTACATCACGTATCTTGACTATTTCACGTAAAGATCACATCAATTTATAATAAAGGCTATATAATAAGTACAGATCACAATTACTTATCTCACTTCATTATTTTAGGTTTACTACCTGTGTACTGAATAATATCATTAATCACGTTTATACTTCTAGATCATAGTTTCAAATACAATGAATTAAGTATATTGAAACTCTCAACCACTTACATACCACTAGTAATCCTATAATAATATTATGATTTCTGTTAGTTATGGATACATTAATAGTAAACTAACAACCTGGAAACTATATGGAGACAGAACAAATATATGAATATGATGAGTCCAGGACAAATCAAAACATGGACTTGGAGGGAAGTGCCTCTTCTCAATAGATAATGTTTTTTGAGGGAAAACTTAGCATAGTAAAGAAAGTCTTAAAATATAATCTTACACCAGGAGAAAATCCACTGAAACACTTTAGGTAAAAACAAGCAAAACAAATGACAACAATATTATAACAGTGCACAAAAATTTAAAACTACAGACAAAAGACAATGATATATTGATATAATCAAGTCCAAGAAAGTTGTGTGACACAAACATCAAGTCATAACATCCTGGACCTGACTGAAGGCTCGCAACTACCACAACTTGCTAGACTAATCAAATTTTTTCCACCAGCAGCAAAAGGTTTATATAAAATTAATATTAATTCAATAGGATACTTGTTATCATCAATGTACTTATCAATGTTACATTATATTGGTTGTTTTAGCTATTTAATAGATACTTGACTTACACTAAATACTTATAGTAACAGCATTAGTAGCATTTGTTCAACCAATGAGACAATTACATTACTCAGATAGTTATCATATATGATCACCATCATTATATTATTAATGGCAGGAGTCACTAATTATAGTTATATCAACAATTCCATTTTTATAATGGCATTATGTGTTATTATGGTTATTCATATAATATATATATATATATATATATATTATATATATATATTATAGATAGATAGATAGATAGATAGATATATGTCATAATAAGATAATAATGAGACAGTCTTTGCTAATCAATTGAACAACCAAAAAAAAATGATAACACAAAAGATCATGTAATCGGTTAAATGAAATAGATTATGAATGTAACAATAATAATGGAGTGGTGTGTGTATATGTGCTGCTGCACTCTGGACAATTGAGTATACACTGAGTACATAGAAGTGATGTCATGCTAAAAGCATTTTATGTGAGTTTGTCCTCTGTCTAATTCATTTCATCCAACTGATAGAAAATTCATGATCATAACCAAAAACTATTGATTTTTGCTTATCCAGCTCTCTAAGTCAATGTGTAGCTAATTGTACCACTTTTCCTTAATTTCTTCATTCTCATAGCTATTATACCACTGAGGTGAGAGTTAGTACTGGCTGAACCACTTCATAATACTTCACTAACATTGTCACAGGCAAGTAAACAAAACCAACCTAGACACAAAAACGCGACTACTATGCTGATGTTGGTCCACTTTACTAGAAATACAGTAATGGATATTCAATTATCATGAAAAACTATATATCAATGAGCTCTTCTGCCCATCTGGAACTGACAATAAAGGTGATATATATATCCATCGTCAATTATGCCCAAAAGCGGAAATTAGGAGCTTTCACTATGTCTGTCCAGAATCGATATTCTAATGTTTTTGTTTTGGCTTTGTGGACACATCCCTTTATCAAGAACAAACAAAGGAATAGAAGTAGACCACTAAAGTAATCTAAGCTCCAAACAGTAACACAACTATCCAAAACACTGCAGAAGCTTTTAGATTCGTCAATACAACTTTACAGCTTCCAGAAAGCAAAAAATGTGCACTAACATTACGCACATGTCTACGGAACTAAATGTCAATTAATTAATGGACGTGTAATACACGTATACGGCAGTTAAAGGCTTAAATGGGTCCAAAATGAACCCCCCCTAAAACGAAACCATTCCAGAGAATGTAATAAGAAACAAGGGACAAAAGAACAAAAAAATAGAGAACAAAAACAATATAATACAGTCCATTGCATTACACTAATATAACAATACTTGGACATATTATGTCTCATTTTGAGTTCTTCAGAAGTGGTATACATATAATTATATTATATATATACTAGGAATATTTAGGTCTATTGGAGACTGTTAGATATCGTTTAGACAGAGTGGTTTAAGCCGGGTCAAAGGACAGAAGATAGAATTCTCGCTTACTGTTGTTACTCTGAGTTCATGCAATATGCGATCATAGACAACTCTTCTCATCTCTATCTCTATCTATATATATAATATAGTGTGGTAGCTAACTTTGAATATCTTTTGCTTATAGCTATTTTGCGACAATAAACTCTTTGCAATGAGAGGCTCTCTGATTTTACCAGTATCACATTTCCTGATGCTGTTGATCATTTGGAAGAAGGAGGTATCTCTATATATAATCCTGCTGCTCGTGAAGAACTCAAATTAAAGATAAAGAACATTTAAAGAAGACTTGTTGGGACATACCTTATTCACATTTATCAAAGGATTCTATCCTGATTTACACACAAGACTTTCTTAAATTAATGGAAAGTTTGCATATTTTGGCTTCTTTACCAGATTAACAGGTGTAAACCATTGTGCTATACATTACTGTAATGATTGTATTACAACAAACCTGCTGTTGAAACCCATTGTGCTATACAATACTATATTAATGTGTGAACATATTCCTGTAATCTCTAGAACTCTCTAGAATGTTCTGTATGATTTGTATTTAAGTAGATATCACTTGTCGTTGAATTATATATATATTTATAAGTTTGTTTTTCATAAGTATTCTATTTTGAGTTATAACAAAAGATAGTCTGCAAAACTCAGCTCTCACGGGTTACCCAGACAATAGTATCTTATTCCTACTGTCCTTTCTGTCACAAAATACACCGAATCTATGAAAGCTCAATTTAGTAATATAAGTAATGATTGATGATCCTCTAATTTTAAAATGGGATGAGAAGTCACTTCTTGAGGTGTCTTTATTGTAATGGTAGCCACCTTTCTACATAACCAAAGGTTCGTTCAACTTCAAACTTCTTCCTTTCAAAAGACAATCCACATTATAAACAATACAATCACTTATGTATTTGATGTCCGTCCAGATAAAAATTTCAAACACCTTATTTGTTGTAAGACTCCTTGTAAATATTGTATTGATAAGCGTCAAATGTACTGGTTATTAGCAATTGGTAAGTAATTATATTCCCACATATAGCTGTGTATATTCTTTTACTGAAAATTAAAATTAAGCACCTTTCTATGCCACTCCATACAATAAAATCCACATTTTTAAAAACCAACCATGCAATATTTCACGGCTATACGTGAGATATATAATTGTACACAAGGTTCATATATAGTAAATACACAAATGTATAATATATTTTATGTGAGTTTCATATTATTACTGTACTTAGAGATTAGACAATGAATATTATTTAATTTTGTGTGCAACAACATTTCAGTTGACCTATCCTCTATTTTATCTTATAATTAAAATGTTTGATTACTCTAAGGACTTTAGTCAACTGATTATACTGAATTACTACATCTGTTAATATGACAAAATTGATGAATTGATTGGGTCAAGACTTGTCCAGTTTCTTTTAAACCAAATGATATATGTATATAGCAATCATTATAATAGTAGAGTACATGGAAGTAACTATTACATTTTTTCTTGTTGTAAATGACATTTGCCAAGATCACATAATAATGACATGACCTCTTACATTGTTAAAATCTACGAGTGTCTACTCGACCGGTACCGGTTCGCATAATCAAAACCTTACAACCGGTTCCACTAGACCGTGGGCTGTAAATAGAAAGCCGGTAGTGGCCCACACCCATTCCCGACGTGATATACAAAGACTCTACCGGGACGAGTTATAACTCGAAAACAATAGATCATTGTTCAATGTTGTTAAATTACCAATGTGTATTTTAGCAAATGATGTAGTTGAAGGTGCATTATTTCTTGTAACAGTCTCTACAGAACCGTGCTTTGCTTTGGTTTTGTTTTAGCTCAACACACGTCATGTGATACCAACTAAGGCAATGATCACAAACAATAGCAGGGAACTCATTTAGGTCATGCTGGCAATTGTTGGCAAAGTAAAAACTGAGAATTTCTCTTCTTCCGTTTACCACATCCTAACCAGAACCAGCATCGTTAGAGAAGGTAATGACAGGACAAGATTAATGTCGACATTCCCATCCAAAACAGCGTCTGGAAGCTTCTCAGTAATACTTTCTACATTTGTTTCTTCAATCAAGATTTTTTTGGAACACTTCATTACAGCAGTCACATTCTTTCGTCAACAAATCCACCCAAAATAACTGCAACGAGTAATAGTCAGCACGTAACAAAAGGCCAAAAATAAGTACTTCTCTTTTAATGAGGGATGGTAATTTCAAGATGAAGAACTTTGTCACACACACTTTTCGTCTTTTAGGAGGCCAATACAGTGTGTATCCTGCCCTTTAGGTTTTCTTCTTTGCGAATATTGGAGAAGTGATATATCTAAATAAATTTAAAAAACATAAATACTACATGTTGTACAAATTATACATTTAAGGGATATTTGCTCCTTCGGAACCTGCATCTAGGTCAGAAAGAGAGATTGGTGTATTTTGATCAGCGAGACAAATGTGGGAAATGTTTGGTTAATCCCAAACATACAATACAATACACAAAACAACATTATAGGCATTACATAACTTTTTAAAGCTGTTGCTTATCGTCTTTGTGGTTCATTTCCGTACAAAATTTTACACATCAAATCAAAAGATGTAATGCTTACTGCCAATTAGTGAGTGAGGCCTAATGGTGGCAAAACACTCTAATGTACATGAGCTAATAAAACTATAAAAATGGTAAAATAAATGACTGTTGCTACCTCGGGAATGAAATGTATGTCTACTTTCATCATCCGCTTCTTCCCTCCTGGCATTAGCTAAGATACACACTAAAGATTAACATATTCAAATACTTGCCAAATTGTTCCATTGCCCTTCATTTTCACCAGTACTTGTTTCAATGGTAATTTAATTAGATTCAAGGCCCAATCACACTGTACCAACCCATTTGGCATTTTCTTTTTTAATGGTATAACAATTCTATACATTATTCTTTTATTGTTAATATTGTTCCTATAATTTATACTATTTTCATTATGTTATTCTTTCAATTATTATTAAATCTTGTAGTGGTGAAACTCATGCTTTAAAACAATTAAAAAAAGTACTTAACTGAAATATGGAATTTACAGAAACAAACCTGTACATAAATTCCTCCCCATTCTCCCAAGCAATTATTCTTTAAAGATCCAGAGAAGTGAACTTCCCTACTTTCAGAAGCAAGAGAAATAGGTTGTATATCTTTAAACTGGGAAATTGTCGCCTATTAAACAATTATCATTGGTCAAAATACCAACATACATGATATTTGAGGACATTGGGGGTTTTGTAGATAAGGTAAGTCGTAATTAACTCAGGGAAAATCATTCTAACTTGGGACCGAATCTATTTCGAAAGAGCATTGATTTTCTTTTTATTTAAAAAGCCCACTACGTCCAACCGCTCTTCCGCAAAAAGATCACCTCCGTCTTTTAAGGGAAATGGCTTGAGGTAACTTCATGGGATTATAATAAATGATTGTGGTAGAAAATTGATGACCTTCACGAATAACTTCGTAGTTTGTGACCATCTTTCAGGTCGTGATATTTACTTTATCTTAGGTCTATTTGCTTTTACAAACTTAAAAGCTACCTGTCAAGTGTCAAGTATTTTACAAATTTTCTTATTGTGGAATGGTAGTACAGGACTTTTTGGGTACAAGACACTTGTGGTCCCTCTATCTAAGAAATGAACGATTAAAAAAAAATTCAATAAATTTTCCATAGGATCTGGAACCAAGGACCCTTCAACTTAGCATTTGACTTTCAAACGATTTTTGTTGTGTTAAGAAATTTCAGAGTTGTATTCATCCCATAGTCCATAGTCTCTGATTGGGTGCCAGTGCTATTAAGTGCTCTAAAAAAGTGGAAGGTTACGGAAGCACACAAACGTGATATACTCTGGACTTCTCTACTGAAGTGGAGGAGTAAGCTAATTGTTGTTTGTCGTAGTTCTAAGACATATTCCGCTGCCACAGGAGTAAATCACCATCCCTTCGCAGTTGGAAATTTCACGCAAAGCTTCTGAAAGTATTGAAAGAGGCAAATTGGCCAATGTTGGCGATGGAAAACAACGGGCTAAAAATACTATTTGGCTCAAATCTTTATCAGCCATGAGCACACGAATTGATTTCCAGTTGGAATTTCCTTCTTAAAGAAATCGATCATATAGACATGGATTCTTCTGTCTCCTCCGGCCAGTAGGAAACACTGTAGCTATTTTCACCTTAAGCCATTTCATTCTAGTAGTAAAATAAAGACGCGGAAGCGCACCCGAGAAGTTATAAGTAGCATTGATACAGAAAATTGGAATGTGCGGCAAATAGTCCTTCATTTCCTGATCCTGGAAATAAATCCCTTTCAGTACTCTGCAGTCAGTCATTAACTACTTCTACATAAGCACCTTATAAGTAGTAGTAAAAACAAACCATAAAACATATAAAAGTTAAGTGACTGCCTGACACTTACCATAAGTATCAGTAAAGTCTCAACATGTGCTTCTAAAATTGTTTCGCGTACTTTTGCTGTTGCAGGGAAACTTTGAGAAATTGTTGATGTCATTCAAAGAACCGTTTTCCTGTTTCTTGAGAGAGGCTTATGTTGTAGAATCTGCTTGTTAGCTTTTACATTCAAGAAATTCCAAGCTCTTTTCTTCTTGGAAATCGTGTAGTTTTCTTTGATGAGGAAGACGTCTGAAATCATGGCTGAATTACGACAATATTATTAACTGACTTACAATACTCGACGCCTCTCTTACCTTATTGATTGACATGGGTGTGGTCCTCGTTATTTTTGTCAAAATTAATCTTTTTGGACCCGACTCAGATCAACGAAAAGAAACTAAAGCCGATCAATCTTTTCGAAAAGTTCTATAAATAACAAGATATAAACATAGCCACACCTGACCAACGCAGTATACTTTTACGATGAAGCACGTTTTCCTTGGCCTTGAGATTTGAATTTCTTTCCCTCCAGGAATGCAAGGCACTAAACACCTTCATATACGTAGGTTCTAGCATGAGAGGCCTTCTATTTGTGCGTTGCGGCAGCATCAATAGTGCTTGAGTCCACGTCTCCAAAATTGGACTGATCTGGAAAAGTTCATACCTTTTGATACTTTCCTCAATTCTTTCAAACGTTGTGGGGGGGAACGATCTCTCCATTGAAAAGTAACAAGAGCCATCTTCCTGTACAGCCTCATTAGCTCTTGGTAAAAACTTGGGCGGAGCTATCGCTCCAAAATAGCACTCACTGCTCCCCCGTCCCCTCATGTCACGCCATGGAGATTGCATTTCGGTGGAGGGTTTGGCCACCACCCGGCTTTCTATTTACAGCCTGGTCTACCGGAACCGGTTGTTTAAGGTTTGATTAGTGCGAACGGTGACCGGGTGAGTAGACACTTCGTTAAAAAGTAAGACTAACGGAAAAAAAATTATCTGACCGTGTTCAAAATGTTCTTAGTGCAGGGTAGTAATATGTTGGTATTGAAAATCTGCGCGGTGCCTTTACTTGAGCATCAGTCTGGTCAGGGATATTTAATTTGTGGCGAATCAATCAAAACCGAGAACACACAGATCGCAACCTGAACGTGTATTGTTTAATTAATTATGAATTAACTTAAGAACATTATGCTAAGAAAAAACTGAGGACTGCTTGCTACGTATAAGTAACTTTTTTTTCACAGAATATTCCAGAAGACAAGGGTCATTGATAACGGAAAATGACCACGGAAGTACTGGCAGGTTCGTAACTTGTTTATAACGTAACTAAAAAATCAGAGATCCAGAAAAATCTTAATGGAATAATTGAACACAAGTTATTGTGGCGTTCTGATTGTAAGCAGTAAGAATCAAATTAACTGTACATTGTTAATATATGTTGTTGTAGAATGTAATAAGGTTTTGAAATTTCTAGATGATCCCTTCATGTAACCAACTAGCGAGCTAAGTCTCCTGCTAGTTGAATTTGGTTGCAAAGAAGATCAGAAAGGAATGATCCACCTTCTGCTACTTGTTCCACCTAAATGATGAACCAAAATGGTCAATAAAAACTAAGACTGTTGAACATATAAGTATTTATAAAATGAAAAATCCAACTTTGTATCTCTAGGTGACCAGAATTGTAACTCCCAATATATTTATGTTTATTCATTATATCTTACTGTAGCTGTTTGGTGTGACTACATAATTCTATTTCTTAAATGAATTAAGGTATATCCTTTGATATCATAATGTTTTGATCAATTTATGAAAATTACAATATCTATCAGCTATTGGGACTCCATTACTTATATATATATATATCATGTAACATCCATAGTTCGAGGTTAAATGTCAGACCGTTTATACTTACTATTTTTTTACTTTGTAGCTAAACAAAGGATAATGATGATTACACTTGACAAACACCAAGGTTAGGTTATTTGGAAGAATCATAGCCTGTTAATTTTCGATCTCTTATATAGTTTGTGCTTGAGGCTGCCAAATTTGCTGTTAAACTGAATAGAACTCAGGCATTGCATCTTAATTTGATTATAGACGTATCCATAAAAACTCAAATTCTTTTCAATAACAAGAGTGTGCAAATGTAATATATGATGACCTTTATTTGTATGTAGATAAGTTACAAAGAAGATGCTTTGTCCAAATCAGTTGTCATGCTACTGTAGTCTGTCAGATGTTAGAAATGTCCAAGTTGTCACCCATTGTAAACTTATAATGGTGTAAACTAGAGCTTTATATTATAGTTTACATTACTGTTTTGCAAAGTATTTTGGCCCTGGGTTTTGCATGCACGGTTCCAGGATTATGTAATCCTAGGTCCCTAATTTTCATTTACCTTTATACAGAATAATAAATTAAGTATAGTTATCCACACTCTAATAAAAAAAACAAAAAAAAAAAAAAAAAAAAAAAAAAATGTATCTGACTAGAATGGTTAATCTTGTTGTTACTCATGAATGCGCTATTATCTTGATCTTTGTAGCTGCAAATATGTCAGTGTGTAATTATGGATTAATAGATTCCCAATGAAGCCAACAATAGTTCTTAGCAAAGAGACGAGAGAGAGGGAGTCATCATATACATGTACACTACAGTGTAAGTAACAATACCTGACCAATGTTAATTTAATTTCTGTCGTTTGTAGGTAAAATCCTTGTAGAACAATTTTGATATATTATGTTTGTACTTTAAGTGACTGGTAGGTGAAAACCTTTAGTTAATGACAACAAAATATACAAATAAAGATTATTATATTCTTACATGTAGTAATTAACACAGTTGACCTATCTCTGTATCTAAACCTATATCACAGAGTTTTGATTCAATCCGTGCAGGAGGACTTGCACTGTGTTAAAAAAAAAATTCCTATTATGGAAATCTGTATAGAAATGTCCATATTTTTCATCAAGTTTTATCCGGTGTTCCTTTGATAATGGAACTTAGAGATTTCTTATGATTGGTAATATTGTCCACGGCTCGTTCCATTTAATGGAAACTTATGATGAAAGTTGAAGATTCAACAGTGTTTCCATTACTGTTTTATTTCATGTATACCATAATGTAAATTTTATTGTAATTATCAATTTTCCAAAGATTTCAATTATTGCAAGAAAAGGAAAACTATAATAGATACAATAATAATAGGTAAAATAAATAATTATCAGGTTTTTGTGAGAAGTGAATATATAAAATAATACAATCTAAACACAAAGTAACAATATCAATGATCACTAATCTCACTTTAGTTCATCTCATTCAAATGAAAATGCTCATGTTGGAGTCTCATTTTCTGGACAATGTTGATCAAGATGGTAGTCCAACTAGAGGTTTGGAACATCATAATTTAAACTTTCAAAGACAATAAGTCGGAAGGTCTTTTTTTGTCCTAACTCATAAAAGTGATGTCACTCACTCCTCCAAGGGCAAGGTTTCTTAACTCTTTGAAGCTTTCCGTTTAATAACTCCGTTTCACTATCATCTGAAGTAATCAGTGCTGGGCCAAGCTACGATAGACAGTTTCTTTTTAGCCTTTGTAGTTGAGAGCATTCCTTTTTTTAAGAAGAACTATTATGCCATGATTGACTTCTTGTGGAGGTGCCAATGGACCATAATAATAATTAAGACTAAGGAAACCATTACCTTGTAACAATCTATTCTCTTTCCTTTTTTAGATTTAAACATGCTGTGTTTGCTCATTTTATATTTGAACTGCCATACTAGTGACGTACACTGTGAGCAGCACTATTTACAATAAGTAATTCATCAGAAATTACTAACGCGTTTTCAGAATCACCAAAAATTATTGCTGTCCAAGCCTTTGAGAATGATACTTTGACCTCTATGAACGTTTTTTAGGTATTGTCTGATTGTGGTTTCACTTATGGATGTGCTCTAACGTAAGCGAAGTCTATGACATTAACTTTTAAAGATAACCTTTTACGGACTCACAGATGACGTATCATCAAAGTCATCACATCCTTCAATAGACTTGTAACCCTTTAACAACAGCAATGCTAAAATATGTATCAACTATCCATGAAACAACTCAACCTAACTTCTGTTGTCGGCTTGACAATTTTGAGTATCATACTAAATATGCTCTAGCTTGTGTATTAAAGTGATCACTGAACTAATGTTGTACGATATGGATGGTGTAATCAAGTTCCATTTCACTTACTCTTTTATCCGATTCCCAATCACATAACACATAATGTCATATAGTCATACCAAGGTACAATTAGATGCCCGTTGTGGGAAATTGTTTGGTTAATCCCTAACTACAATACAATAAACAACAACATTATAGAGCATTACAACTTTTTAAAGTGTTGCTGTTATTCTTCTTGTTTGTGGTTTCCTTTACAAAGATTTTACACATCAATCAAAAGATGTAGCTGCTTACCTGCCATATTATGAGGAGCCAAGGTGGCAAAACATCTAATGTACATGTAGATAATAAAAGATAAAATGGTACGATAAATGACTGGTCTCTACCTCTTGAATGACATTTATGATCTCTCCATCTACTTGACTTTTCTCTGTGCCGTAGCTAAGAAGTAACACTAAAGATAACATAGTCAGTAATACGTTGCCAATATTGTTCCAAATTGCCCTTCATTTTCACCAGTACTTGTTGTCAATGGTAATTTGAATTATGATTCAAGTGGCCCAATCACACTAGTACCAACGATGTTGTGCATTTTCCTCTTTTAATGTATAACAATTCTATACATTATTCATTGTTATTGTTAATATTGTTCCTATAATATACTATTTTCATTACTGTATTCATTTCAATTATTATGTAATCTTGGGACTAGTGAGTGAAACTCATGCTTTAATCAACATATTGAAAAAAGTAGCTTAACTGAAATATGGCATATTCTACATGAAAGCTAAACCTAGTACATGAAATTCTCCCCATTCTCCCAGGCAGCAATTATTCTCTTCAGAAGATTAACACTGAGAAGTGAACCTATCCCAGTAAGTACTTTCAGAAGCAAGAGAAGTAGGTTGTATGATCCTGAAAAACTGGGCGAAATTGTCTGACTATTTCAATACAAATTATTCATGTTCAATACATACCAACATACATGTATATCTTGAGGACATTGGCGTTTCGTAGATACAGGTAAGTCCGATAATTAACTTCAGGAGAAATCATTCTCAAGCTTTGACCAGAACTACTATTTCGCAAAGAGGCATGTGATTTCTTGGGACTAGTTTAAAAGACCCTCATACGTCACACCAGCTCTTCCCGCAAACAAAGATCTACCTCCAGTCTCTTTCAGGTGCGAATATGCTGCTTCGAGTAACTTCATGGATGTCCATGACATACAAGTTGACAGCTTGTGGTATAAACATTGAGTAGACCTTCACTCGCAGTAACTTCTTATCTATTGTGTTGACTCATCGTTTCAGGTACTTGTGATATGTTACTTTATCTTTCGGTCTATTTGCTCCGTTTTCACAAACCCTTAAGAACATACTTCTGGTCAAGTGGTCAAATCTTCTGTATTTTACAATGTGGTTCTTTATTAGTGAATGGTATGTCACAGGACTTTTTGGGGTACCAGAGCAGCCTTGTGTTCACGCTTCTGATCTAAGACCTCCGCACGATTTAAAAAAAAATCCAATAAATGTTACTTCAGTGACGAGTATCTGGACACAATGGACCTTCCAACTTAGCCTTTCTACGTGTCTAAACGATTATTTGTTGTGTTTAAAACATTCCTAGAGTTGTACTTCATCCCCCATAGTCCCTATTAGTCTCTGATTGGGTGCCAGTTGCGTATTAAAGTGCTCTAAACAGTGAACGGTACTGAATCACAAACTGTGAGTATATCTCTTGGTACTTCTCTACTGAATGGAGTAAGCTAAATTGTTGTCGTATTTATCATGGACATATTCCGCTGCCCAGGAGTAATCACCATCTTTCAGTTGTAATTTCCACGCCAAAGAGCTTCTGAAGAGGTATGAAAGAGCCAATCTGCAATGCTTGCAGATGGAAAACCAACGGGCTAAAAACATCTCTTTTGCTCAAATCTTATCGCCCATGAGCACACTGAATTGATTTCCAGTTTGGAATTTCCTTCTTAAAGAAATCATCATATAAGACATGGAGTTCTTTCTGTCTCCTCCGGCTAAGTAGAAACACTGTAGCATTTCACTTAGCCAATTTCATATTATCTAGGATAAATATAGACAAAAGGGGGGGAAAGCGCACCTTCGAGAAGGTTATAAGTACTAGTGATCCAGATAAATTCTGGATATGCGGCAAATATGTCCTTCATTTCCTGATCCTGTAAATAAATACTTTTCAGTACTCTCGAGTCATTCATTAACTACTTACATACATAACCCTATAAGTAGTATTAAAACAAACCATAATACATAAAGTTAAGTGACTGCATGACACTTACAATCATCAGTCAGAAGTTTCTCAACATGTGCTTCTAAATGTTTCGCGTGACTTTTGGTTGCAGGGAACTTGCGTAAATTGGTTATGTCCTTCAAAGTAACAGCTTTTCCTGTTTCTTGAGAGAGGCTTATGTTGTAGAATCTTCTTGTTAGCTTTTACATTCAAGAAATTTCTCCCGCTCTTTTCTTCTTGGAATCGCTTAGTTTTCTTTGATGAGGAGACGATGCTTAAATCATTGCTGAACGACAATATTATTAACTGATTACAATACTCACGCTCTCTTACCTTATTGATTGCATGGGTTGGGATCCTCTATTATTTTTTTCAAAATTAATCTTTGACCATCCTCAGATGCACGAAAAGAACTAAAGCCCCGATCAATCTTTTCGAAAAGTCGCTAAAAGATAATAAAACAGGGCACACCCTGACCAACCTCAGTATACTTTTACGATGAAGCACGTTTCCTTGCCTTGACGATTTGATTTTTCCCTCCATGAATGCATGCATAAAACAACTTCATATACTTAGAGTCTAGCATTTGAGAGGGCCTGTCTATTCGTCTTTGGGCAGCATCAATAGTTCTTGAGTCCACGTCTCCAAAATGGACTGATCTGGAAAGTTCATACTTTTGATCTTTTCCTCAATTTCTTCAAACGTTTTGGGGGGGAAGCTCTCTCGATTGAAAAGTGTAACAAGAGCCATCTCTGTACAGCCTCATTAGCTCTTGGTTAAAACTTGGGGGAGCTATCGACTCAAAATAGCACTCACTGCATCCCCGTCCCTCATTTCAGCCATTGAGATTGCATGTGGAGGTTGATGGCACCACCCGCTTTCTATTTACGCCCAGGTCTACCGGAACCGGTTGTTAAGGTTTTGATTATGCGAACCGGTCCGGTTGAGTAGGGGGGACACACCCCATTCGTAAAAAGTAAGATGAACTGAAAAAATTTATCTGACCGTTTTCAACAGTTCGTATTGACAGGTAGTAATATGTTGTTATGAAAATCTGCGCCGTGCCTTTCCTTGAGCATCAGTCTGGTAAGGGAGATTTAATTTGTGCGCGAATCAATCAAAACAGAGAAAACCAATTGAACATGAACGTGTATGTGTAATAATTATGAATTAACTTAAGAAACAATATGCTAAAAACTGAGACTGCTTGCTACATATAATAATTTTTTCCCAGAAATGCCAGAGACAAGGGTCATTGATAAACTGAAATGAAACCGGGAAGTACTGGCAGTTCGTAACTTGTTATAACGTAACTAAAAAAAACGATAATCTAGAAAATCTAATGGAATAATTGAACACAAATTATTGTGGCGTTCTGATTGTAAGGCATTGAAGAATCAATTATGTACATTGTTAATATGTGTTGTTGAGAATTTAAAAGGTTTTGAAAATTCTAGATGATCAGTTCAGTAACAAGCTAGCGAGCTAAATCTCCTGCTAGTGAATTTGGTTGCAAAGAAGATCAGAAAGGAATGATCCACCTTCTGCTACTGTTCCACCTAATGATGCACCAAAATGGAGCAATAAAAACTAATACTGGTGAACATAGTAATTATTATATAATGATCACTTTGTATCTTAGGTTACCAGAAGTGTAACTCCCACTATATTTATGTTAGTCATTATATCTTACTGTAGCTGTTTTGTGTGAACTACATAATTATATTTCTTAAATGAATTAAGGTATATTACTTGATTCATATGTTTTGATCATTTATGAAAATTACAATATCTATCATCTATTGGGACTCATTACTTTATATATATATATATCATGTATCCCTCCATGTATACAGTACAGAGGTAATGTCATGAACTTTTATACTTACTATTTTTTTACTTTGTAGCTACACAATGATAATTATGATACACTTGACAACACCAATGTAGGTTATTGATGAATCATAGCTGTTAATTTTCATCTCTTATATAGTTTGTGCTTGAGGCTCAAATTTGCTGTTAAACTGAATAGAACTCGCATTGCATCTTAATTGATTATAGACTGTATTACATAAACTCAAATTCTTTTCAATAAAAGATTGTTGCAATGTAATATATGATGACCTTTATTTAATGTAGAATAAAGTTTACAAAGAAGATGCTTTGTCCAAATCAGTTATCTACTGTAGTCTGCAGATGTAGAAATGCCAAGTTGTCAACCATTGTAAACTATATATGTGTAAACTAGAGTTATATTATAGTTTACAGTACTGTTTGCAAAAGTATTTGGCCCTGTGTTTTTCATGCACTGTTCCAGGATTATGTAATCCTAGGTCCCTAAATTTCCCATATACCTTTACATAATAATAAATAAGTATAGTTATCCAAACTCTAATAAAATGTACAAAAAAAAAAAAAAAAAAAAAAAAAAATGACTATAATAGTTAATCTTTGTTCCATTGAATGAGCTATTATCTTGATCTTTGTAGCTGCAAATATGTCAGTGTGTATTATGATTAATATATTACCAATGAAGCCAACAATAGTTCTTAGAAAAGAGAGAGAGAGAGAGGAGTCATCATATACATGTACACTTACAGTGTAAGTACAATACCTGACAATTTTAATTTAATTCTGTCGTTTGTTAGTAAATCCTTGTAGAAACCAATTGATATATTATGTTGTACTTTAAGTTACTTGTATTGAAAACCTTTAGTGAATACACAAAATATACAAATAAATATTATTATATTTCTTACATGTAGTAATTAACACAGTTGACCTATCTTTGTATTAACCTATATTACAGAGTTTGATCAATCCTTGCAGGGACTTTCACTGTGTTAAAAAAATCATAATTCCTATTATGGAAATTCTTATAGAAATGTCATATTTTCTTCATCAAGTTTTATATTTTTTTATTGTTTATTTTATAAGGAAACTTAGAGATTTTCTTATGATTGGAAATATTGTTAACGGCATCTTTCCATTTAATGGAAACTTATGATGAAATTTGAAGATTCAACAGTGTTTCCATAATTTATATTTCCTGTATACATAATGTAAATTTATTTGAATTATCAATTTTCCAAAGATTTCAATTATTGAAAAAAAAGTGAAAACTATAATAGATACAATAATAATAGGTAAATAAATATTATCATGGTTTTGTGATAAGTGATATATAAAATAAACAATATAAAACACAAAAGTAACAATATCAATGATAAACAATCTCACTTTAGTTCATATCATTCAATTGAATGCTCATGTGGCAGTCTTCATTTTCTGGACAATGTTGATCAGATGGTAGTCCAACTAGATGTTGGAAACATCATCATTTAACCTTTACAAGACATTAATGGAAGGTTATTTTTTGTCCATACTCATAAAAAAGTGATGTCACTCACTCCTCCAAGGCAACGGTTCTAACTCTTTTTTGAAGCTTTCCGTTGTATAACTCGTTTCACTATCATTCTGAAGTAATCAGTTCTGGGGACAAAGATACGAGAGACAGTTCCTTTTTCATTTGTAGTTATAGCATTCATTTTTTTAAGAGCATCTCTATGCCATGATGGACTTCTGGTGATGTGCTAATGACCATAATAATAATAATACAAAGGAAACAATTACCTGTAACAATCTATTCTCTTTCCTTTTTTTAGATTTAAACATTCTGTGTTGCTCATTTTATATTGAACTGACATACTAGTGAAGTACACTTGAGCAGCCACTATTTACAATAAGTAATTAATCAGAAAATTACTAACGGTTAAGAATCACTCAAAATTATTGCTGTCAAAGCCTTTGATAATGATACTTTACCTCTATGATCTTTTTAGTATTGTCTGATTGTGTTTACACTTATTGATTTGCTATAAAGTAAGAAAGTCTATGACATTAACTTTACAGATATATTTACGACTCACAGATTATTATCATCAAAGTCATCACATCCTTCAATAGACTTGTACACTTTAACAACAGCATGCTAAAATTAATGTATCAACTATAAATGAACACTTAAACCTAACTTCTGTTGTCGTCGGCTTGACAATTTCGAAAGAGAAGTTTATTATAGTCAAAATCTTTTTCTTGATGTCTTTAATTTCCTGTAAAGATTCTTCCATCTATCTTCTTAATTGTTCACAATTATATTCCAATCTTTCAGTAATTTTATCAAAAAATCTGTATAAGTATTAATTTATATATAGTTACCTCTAACTTATGAAACGAAGTATGAACTTAAGTTATGTTTCTTAATTAACTCTTATGAACAACTAAATATATATATATTATATATATAGATATATATATATATATATAATATATATATATATATATATATATATATATATATATATATATTATATACATATATATATAATTACATGTAGCAAGGGAAATAACTACTCACATTGTATTATGAAAGCTGTTAATTATATAATACATTCCAACAAATTAAGTAATACGCAAAAAAACTAACAGGTAAGATGAAGTCTGTTTAATACATTTATTTATACTTAGCAACCATACCAACTTGTTATTAAATCATCATTTTCAGTCCTGGTACTAGTTCGACAACTTGAGACGGGTAGTCTGGTTGAAACTGATCGAATTGTATTAGTGCTTATGCTCAATTGTAGATCTCCACTTCGATCTGAGATTCATCACAGTTGAGATTAGATCGCTACTTGATTCCTTTCTTTACAATTGACTTCTTTTACCTATCAAGGTGGTTCAGTTAACTGACGCCGAAGACGCTTTCATCATTGGTAAATAAACAACAAAACTTTTCTTCGAGGAGATGATGGGTTACTGTCACTTAGTAACCATAGAATTTTTCGTTTTCGACTCAGGAGCAAAGCTATGGAATCTGAAAGCAAGGAAATGATTAGTCTCTAACATTCAGCCTAACCCACAAATCTTTCATTGGGAAGGGGGGACCCTGTGAAATATAATTGTATGTATACAATAGCTAGTGATAGTGAACTTTTGTCTTACTCGACCACACTTTCTGTGGACACTATAAGATTGAAATAAGAACTTCACAGCAGAATAATGAATGATTTGTACTAAACTATTACTCTAATACTATTGAAAACTTATTTTCGTTTTTTGTTCAAATCTCATTACAAAGTGTCTGAGAAAGTTGTACTTATTACTGTGCCACGTATTTATTAATTGATTAAATTCTCTAGCTATTTTTGTAATAATTCTGCATTTTTCTATGGAATTTTGTTCAGAAATCTGATGTTTCCTGATAAGAGGAAACTTCACAAAAAATTTCAAAAATTGCATATGGAAATTTGAATGGAATTTTGGCTATTGTATTTTCACAAAGACTTTTCTCATGGAAATGTATAGGAAACATATAATTTTTCAATAGGTGTTTAGTCAATTGATTAAGTTAACTATTTCAGGGATCCACAACTGGTACTTCATGTAATCTAGTACACTGTAGTTGGTAATCAAATACAAAACCTATTAAAGTCTCATTTAAATTTTCTTCTGTAAAGTTATTTATTATTATTTTACACAAAGTGTGTCTGTTAGTTTGTTTAAAACTATATTATGTATGTATATATAGCAGTCATAATGTTATTATTATAGTACAGACCACATGTTAAAGACACCTTTACATTAATTACTATATGTTGTTTTCTATAGGCAGGCTACATAATAAAAGTATGTACATCTCAGTTGATATCGGCTAGCTACTTAATGTATATAATGTTTCTTTGACTTGTGATATTTAGAAGTACATAACTAACCATACTCCAGATAATTTATCTATATACAGAGAGACTTTAAAAGTAGCAACATTATGAATTTCACAATAAGGATCTGCTCTTTCCAATTTACGAATTACAATTATTATTCTGGTATTTTGTCACTCCTCCCCTTGTCCATAATCAAAACCGCGCTAAGAGAGACTGTACTTTGCTGTTTAGTTGAATTTCCAGCTCTTTTCTTTAGTGCTGTTGATCTGTTGTACTGTGTCATTAAAGAAATAAGGTATGATTTTATTAATACTTTCTTTATGTGTTCTCAGTTTGGGGTTAGCCCCCCTGATTATTTCACGAAGGCTTATGGTCAAAAGATTAGTATCTTGTTCATTGTTCATTGGTCTTATATACAAGCTTGCTGTATTAAAGTGCTCATTACTAATGCTATTCTATGTGAGACTAGTTAGTAAATCGGACACTCCTTAGTGTGTACTGAGATGCTCAAACTTGACCTTTTAGTGTAATGTTCAGATGCGCTCACTCTCTGAATGCAAGAAATGTGTATGGTGATGTAAGTCCAATATCTTGGCTTTTAAATCACATTTAGGTAATTAATCAGAATGCTTGAAACCTATTGTATATCAGCTACACAAATTATTATCAATAGTGAAACATAAAAAAGATATGATATTAACAGTAAAAATATACCTCTTTGAAAATAATCTTGAAGCTATCACAAATCATAAGACAGTAATTACTTTAGAGCAACTTATTTGATTATATTCTGTCTTGTCTATAAGTGATGTATCATGTGATAATGTCAAACAAATTTGATTAAAGTCACCAGACATTCTTTCTAGCATTAAAGACAGTGGTTATCTTATAGAGACTGTACCTATAAGAATATGTGATTAACAAATAGTTTTAATTTATTTATATTATATATGTATACATGTTAATGATAATTTGTATTATATAGATCTGTAATTTTTTTAAGAAACATCAAATCTGGGTTGGACACTTGTTAACAAGTCAAGTGACTCCTGACTACACTGTGAAGTAGTATTGAGAGAGTATATTTACATGAAATGGCAGCCGCAGGTAAATGATCATTATAATTGTTACAGTAACAAAGATAAATGTCCATGTATACTAGTTAATAATTTAGCCCCACCTAATGTGTTCAAAGTCCACTTTATTTAGTATTTCTTTGACACAAAAGTTATAGCACATGCAATTTAAATTATAATTTTTAAGAATTAATTAATTTTATATTATGACAGTTTTGTTATAATAATTATTTATTGTTATGACAGATATACCAATATATTAAGGAGACTCCTTATGAATATGAACTATTCCGTCGTATTATTTGATATTAATGAGAAATGGTATGATATTGGATTATCATACAAGTACATCGCAATGTTTTAGATGATTTAAAAACACATTAAGAGACATGATATTGAAAAATTCCGTGCAGTCATCATGGCAACTTTTTAACTAGTCAACCATCCCCCTGTTTCCTGGAAATGGTGATAACAGCTATTGAAGGTCCTATTGTTAATGACAAGGAGATAGCTGATAAGATACGTCAATATATCTTTTTACTATAGGTAAGAAATAATAAGTTATTATTATTAAAGAAATGAGGTTATTAATTATTAATAGTGGTGTTTAAAATATTTTGTAAAGCGTAATTCAATTAGAGTAGCAATGTTAAAATAACAAGGGACCAGACTATTTAAAAATAAAAAAATGAAAACAGGCAACAGACTAAATTCCGAGGAGTCAATTTGGTACAGAGACTATTGCATTGTTTAAGTTGAATAGAACCTGATGTAGGAGAGGGATAAGTAGAAGAATGAATAGTTATGATAGATATGCAATAACAAAAACTAAAAAAAAGTGGAGCATGTGCCATACTGAATTCATATCCCAAAGTTGAGATTAAAAAATAATAACAATGACAATCATTGCAGTAAAAATACTGTCCCATGTACAAGTAATACTTTCCCAAGTCCATCTAGTCTATCCAGCTACACTCACTTAATGTATAGTTTGTGACCTTACTAGTTCCTTTCATGTATTTACAAAGGGAGAGAGCTCTAGCTTAATAGAGCCCATCCTTCTTTGCAATGAATATCTGGGTATGAGACTAAATTTTATAACTCTATTTTGTCTCTGTAAAGTAGGTATTGTTTATATCATTGTCTCATATACTATAGAAAAGCAGTAAAAAATGAATACCTTTCTGTTATTAAAATGACACATACTATGATACATTCAGCTCTGTTTTACTATGAAAAGAGTGTTGGTATTATATTTTTGTTTGTTTAAGTTACAATGATCAGAAATCACTTTAAAATATTCAATACATGTAGTAATAAGAAGATATATATATCTTTCTATATATTATGACAAACTCACAAGATAATTTTTAGGGGTGACCTTAAAAATTTACACATACACGTACCTTAATAATATTATTATCCACTTTTCTTATTAAAAGTAGGAAACATACTACAAATTAGTCATTTATTGGAGTCACTTAATGTTCACATTGTAATGACAAAAGAAAAAAGTAGTAATAATAATTCCATGTAGCAATTTGATATAGAAATAGTAGGGACCTACTCCTACAGTGTTTTGTTAATTATAAGATAATATTAGTAATAGTGTTATCTTTACCTTTCCCACAATATTAATATTAGTTATTGGACAACACAACGCACAAGCACAAATTACTACTTTACTTTGTTAGCATGTACACATGTACAACTAATTTATAATTAACCTAAACAAATAGCCACACCCTAAGTGCTTAAAAACCCAGTACTTAGTAAAACTTAACTGGAATATTTTAGAGCTAATCACAAACTATTGGTATTATAAGTAGTAAATTTGTTATATCAGTGTAAGTGAAGTCATTGAATGATTAAACAATAAATGTTATAAGAATTAACAGTATTTACCAAAAACAAAGAAAAAATCCTACTAATAGTACATGTAGATGTCCTAGATAATTGTATAAATATAATTCTCCAATTTTATATTAAATTCCTATAGAACATCAATTGTTATATTGAATTTTCATTTGTCAACACTTGATCAATACCACAACATATAAAATGATAATTTTTTAACACATTAATCAATTTATAATATGACAATTTGGGTATAATAGTTATGTTATTGGTTATCTTAGATATTACCAGTATGATTAAAGGAGAATCTTGATTAAAAAATGAACTCTACTCCATCTATTATATGATATTAGTGACAAATGGTATGATATTGGATTATTCATTACAAGTCCTGCTCGCAATGTTTTGAATGATTTAAAACAAAGTGAGGGCCTAAACTATAGTTCAAACTCAATAAAGTACTAAACATCTGGAATGATACAAAATCATCCACTGTTACTTGGCAAACAGTGATTACTGCTATGGAGAGTTCTGTTATTAATGACAAGGGTATAGATAATAAATATCCATCAAGATCTTAAATTGAGTAAGTTATATTATTAAGTAATGAGGTTGTTAATTAATATGTCACTGTCAATACGCTTAATATGTCTAAAATTTGAAGTACAACATTTCTACATTATAACATAAATGTAGTATGTAGTACTGGTATTTAGAAGGAAACTTAATTGTAGCTGATTTATAGGATGTGTCTATCTTAAAAATATTGTCTCTAAAATGTACAATCACATGGAACCATCATATTGACTTGATAGTAATTCTTATCTGTTTAGTTCAACAGTTACTGTTATTAGTTACAGATGTTATAGATAACTATGCTAATAATATCATGGTGAATTATGTAGAGGTAAAGTTTTTTTTACAAAGAAGTCAACAGAGTAGACATAAACTTGTACTTTAAATGGGCTGTTACATTTTGTCATCTCCATGATATTACATGTGAATATAATGTCAGGTATAGAGGGGTGGGTCATAATTAGAATTATTTAAAGAATTTAACATTTTAATGGTTGAATTATTAGAGAATAAAGTCAGAACAAAATGCTAATAATCATGATTTACGATATTCTGCTTGAGAGTGTTAAACTTTTAATTTGGCCCATCCTACCAACGTAATGAACGTTCAGTCAAGCATTTGTACCGAGTTAGCAATCTAATGTCATTAGTAGCAGTAGTTGTTACTAGTAAGCAGAGGATTATATTCCAAAACATGAAACAATAATGTTTAATTTAATGAAAACGTTTTGTTTTTAGCATTAGACATATTTAATGAAAAAATTTAAATCACTGAAATTAAGTCTTCATTACGACAGATTGTTTTGCTTGAAGAGAAGAGATTTGCAAGACTACCACTATAAATGTACCATCATGTCTGAATAAATATCAAGTTCAGTCTTTAATGTTTTTGTTTTTGTTCGGGGTCATTTTGTCCATGTACAAAATAGTTCTGGAAAGTTGTGTTCATTTTTGACATTGTTTGACCTATTTATTACTAGCAACATTTCATTTTTTCACAATATTTGGTTATAAAATTCACTAATGTATAAAAAATGATAACCTAAGACAGCAATTTTAGTCAACTTGATTTGTTGTTTGAAAACAGATTGCCTCAAAAAAGATGTATAAGAAAATTATCCTGGAGTTTAAGTTATTTATGGATCGAAATGGACCACTTTGATTGGTAATAGGTTATAGTCTGGTACAAGTAAATTATATTATTAAATTTATTAATTTGTACACAACATAATATAACTGTATAACTGAAATTAATTTGTACTTATTTAACTCAAACATTAGGTCTTTTTAGTTAATTCATTCATTATTATTATAATGTGTTGTCGTGTGTAGAAGCAATTGAGAGCCTCTTCAACATCTAATCTTGATATTGACCCCTGAATATCTGATTCAGGTTCATTTAATTTCTATTAATATGTCACTACATATATAAACTGTTATTAGAGTGGACATTTACTGTGGTAGTATAATTATAGCTTCTTCACATGACTAACTGATGACGTTATATTATCATAGTAACAATGTGAGTAATAACAAGGTCTTATAAGATATGTTAGTATTAGATTAGAAAACAAATGCTTTTGTAAGAGGATGTATGAATATTACTTAATTTAAAGGCATGCCATAACCATGCAAAGTACAACAAGCTTTAATTTTTTTTAAAACAAGAAAATATTACAGTTTCACTTGTACTGACCTTTGGCTTCAAAACAAGAATGATGTAAAGTAAGACTCACATCTGCCTCCATGTAAGTATAATAGTAATCCCGGAAAATCAACAGGATAGTACAAGGAGAAATCGCCAAGACTCTGGAGAAAACCAATTCAACACTGAGTTGTCCATAACAGTGTACTGGTTTGTTTGTGTTACAGTACCTATTTTACAGTCGTCATGCACAGCATGTATACACATTAATAACTGAGTTTACATTGGCTACACTTTAGTTAGTTCTTTCTAGTTATCTACTCTCAAATGGTTGATCTTAAATTCGCTAAGTCCTTTCTCAAGTCTAAGCCATGGCGCTGGTGTAGTTGCTAGAGCATGTTCAAGTGTTTGTCAGACACAGATCAACAATGGTAGTGGCTATTTTAGGATTGCATACCCTATAACACAGAAAAAGAAGGGTCCTGCCAAAGATAAGAGATCGGTGGTTTTATCGTATTCCGCTTATCATGTGAAAATTTAAGGAGTATATAGGGGCGTATTTAAAGTATAATTGCATTGCGTTTTTGATCAACATTCTTTAGATATTGACAGCATCTGATGAATTCTAAATCGGAACTACAAGCTACTACAAATGGTCAGTTATAGGTTATGCTAATGTGCCTTATAAATACATATAAAAGATGTTATCAACTAAAGGGGTGTGTTATGATGTAGGAATGTGGTCATCTATCGTAAGAACTACTTAAGACTCACAGTTTACTAAATGTGACATATTTTAGCCATATACGCATGTATAGGAAGTTAAGTCGCAACAAATAGTGTGTTCCTTAGGACTATGAAAATCATTACAATTGGGTAGTGTTTTAAATTTTAATTTGGAATGATAAATTGTACGCATGTACAAAGTGTAATATAAAACATCCGGTTACCACTTAAGAATCTAAGATGTTAAAATGGAATTATTAATTGAGGTGAACTGTTTCCTTACCTTTACAGATTACACACAGTATTGTTTTAGTAAGATAGTAACAAATCAGCTTATAACATTGAAGGTTATAATTATATGTCTAATCGTGATATGTCGCCTATGGCTCTGATCTTTATTGGAAACTTACTGATTAAACAATGTAGTTTATGGATTCATCATCTCATTATATTTTCTAGTATAGTATGATTGAATGAAAATGAACTTCAACACTTGTACTTACGATAGGGGGGATCTTGGTCATTGACTAATATACAGTCTACAAACATGAGTGTTAATAATCAACATCGAAAATATTATGTAGATCGTACCAGGGTACAACCATGGGACTGTCACCATTGGCAATCAAATAATTGTACATTAGCTGTCTTTGTAGTGAATTAAGGTGGCCAGTCTGTGACAGTTTAATAAAATTTCCTACGGTAACTTTTTTCTATAAGGTAATTTATAATACTTGTATCATGTGTTTAATACAATCCTCGGTTACTACTACGATTAGGATCAATGGTCGAACAACTTCGCTAAAAAGTAAGATGAAACAATTGGCAGCGAATGCAAAAAAAGTCCAGAGTTACTGGAGAGTAACAGTATACAGAGGACATTATGGTACATTTTTATTCAAAAAACTTTATAGGTAAACTATAGAAACTAAATCACCGTTGCTTACAGGGGAATTGGAAAAAAAAAATAATGATATTCATAATCCTAATGAAAAGATGTTTTTTATTACTGGGCTATACGTTCTGAATACACGTCTCACGTTGAGACCCTTCGGAAAACGACACCATTGTTACAAACGAAATTTAATCATAGTATATCTCGTATCAGGCTTTCGACGATAAAAGAAAAGCGGTTTTCACGCGTGGGGATGCTGAGCGCTTAATTCTACAGATTTGCTTGGGAATGTATTACAACGTAGGAAAATCCTCGCGTTTAACTATACAAGTCAAAATTCCTTTTAACCGCAATGTCAGATTAGAGGCGATGGCTACTGGTAGGTAGTTATTCGCAACCCCAATTGTTTTACTTCCCAACAGCACTGGAACAGCTTTTTTCTCTTTTTGGCTCTCCCCTAAATCTCTGCACAACCGACAAACTCTACTACCAATGGGGCAGGGCTACTTTTAGAGTGTAATGAGAACTTCCTTCAATATAACCCAGCCCACCATTCGTCAATTAATTATAGAATGTTTCGCCTTAATGAAAGAGTAGGATTCAACATTTTGCATAATATACGCGCACGCAAGCAGTAGTTACCAGGCTTTTTGCTAGATCACGAAAGCCTGGTACGAGGCTAAAAAATTAACTCCATAATAAGGATAAAGGAAGTTAGTGTTCCGATTTCTTACGCTTAGCGTTAGAGCTAAGGAACTACGGTAATATTAGATGCCGAGATTAAATGTACCTTAGACAACTGCTCATTAACTTAGCTATGAACACCACTGGGAAAGACAAAGGTATGTCGTTATCTTGTACCCCACCCATTTTAATAATAGGTGCAAATCTTTTGGCAATATGGTGGCTGCGTTTAAATGGACTTGTGAATGAGTAAAAAAGAGCCGTGGGGTTACACAGCAGAAAGTATATCCATGTCGACTATTTCACGCGCAGGCTGACCAGATGTTGTGTTTTGGATTGAAAACTCTGCAGACATGCAATTGTATAAAATATCTCGGCTTTGTATACATATTCTTCCAAAACGTCAGGATCTATTCTAATTCTCTCTAGGTAAATAAACATCCCTCGAGGAGTTCCAGACAAAGCAAAAGTGAACCAGGTTCCTGCAGTATATGTAAATTATCCCTGAATTTGGGATAGTAGTAGCTGTGATGACATTTGATTTGAAGTCGAGAATCTTTTATGACAAGGCAGAATGTTGAGGGATGCCCTTTTCGGTATTTCAAGTCCATGTAACTAAGGTTGATTCTTATCTAAAAAGACCTCACCACCACAGTATTGAGTGCTCACCATTTTTGTTGTATATTAATTTGTTTTTACAAATTAATGTTCGATTGCCATCAAGACCGTACATCTGACTTGATGTCCAGAATGGAGAAAACAGTGAAAACAGTTGTGTTAGATGCTTCTAAGGAAGGACTTGCCCAACATTAATCATTGTGACTAGTCTAGTTTTAATTGTTGTGAAGGAGATGAGAATATAGCAGTTGATTGTCTTATTTCTGCCCTCTTTTTTTTTTAGAAGAACATTTTTAATCCTTCTCTCGCATACTTAAGTTTTTTTTTTTCATAGATCACAATCACCACAAATAGTTGTTAATAAGTGTGTGATGGGAATGTCATGAATGTAGTATGAATATATTCAATAACATAAAAAGTGGCATTGTTCTTCAACAACGTTACGCGATGGATTTTACGGTTCGTTTATCGCCAGAAGCGATGGACGAACGCCCAGGTACGAAGGAAGACTCCCTATGAGACTGATGCAACATGACTCAGAATTTTGCCAATCTGATACACACTGACCTTTATGTAGTTATAATATAGCTTAAAAAGAAAAAAAATGTAAGTCAAAATTGATGCAAAACCTCGACTAGGGATGGTATCATATGTGTCTGAGAGTTTAAAAAAAAAAAAACCAAAAGAGTTTTAAACGAGATGCATAGTGTTGGTTCGTACAAATTTATAATAATTCACTGAGGATAGTAAAAAGGTATTTGTTATAGCCACGTGTGTACACTTCTATTTGCAAGAAATTTTCACACCTTCAGAATTATACCTGGTCCTTCTAAATTGCAATTGTGAAATTTACATGTTGTATAGGGCTAATAAGGAGTCCAATGATTTCACACTTTCTTCGAGTGATTTATAGTACTAGAAATACCCTGTCATTGCATGTAGTGCTGTAATCGTAAATATCCCTCAAGAGAGAATAGCTCCAATTAAGGGAAAAGGAAAATTTTAAATGCTTTTTGCAAGACGTCCCTTAGTAGATGAAGCCTCAATCTGGGGGGTTTCCATTGTTTATGTTTTACCGCGACCTTGTTTATAAAAGGGGGTAAAATAGTATTGGAGGACAGGTCGTGGTAATTCCGTGTATTTATCGTATTAAGCGAAACTAGGGTCCTGAAAAAAAAACGCGACGTCTCTACGCTAAGCTAAAAGAAATTTGACTTGAAGATGTTTTCAAAAGCCTCTTTGTATTTTGGTGTTAGCTCGAATTGGCACCAAATTGGGGTGAAATCATCACTTTCTGTCCCATACTGATTTTTTTAGAGATAATCGAAATCCTTTTTTTGTAATTATGGTCTCATTTACTTGGTTCCCTTTCACAATGATTAAAATAGAGTATTCATGTACTAAATAATGCGCCGTAACCTCGCGGTATTCAAGTGATCACTGTTACTAATGTAGTACGATCTTAATGGTGTAAGTCAAGTTCCCTTTCACTTACTCTTTTATTCCAGATTCCCACTCACATAACACATTAATGGTCCATATAGTTCATACAAGGTACAATTAGATGCCCCATTATAATCATGTACATTTTACAATGTGTGCCTGACCATGGTTGACTTCAGTTTATCCTCTTTCGCATATACTTTGTACATGTAGCAATTATTTGAGTAATAAGTAAACACAATGTACAGTATTCATAAATAAATGTAATAAATGTATTATGGAATTGACTATTCATGTGCATAATTGTTAGAACTATGATGAGAGAATCATGAGATGCTAGATCAGAAACTGTTTACCATGAAATCAACATGCACTTCAGTGTTATTTTATAACTGCAATATACAACCATCTGGTGGACTTTAGTCCAATAGAGAGGTTGTAAATGCATAAACAGTTTAATAGAGTTTTCAGTAGGAAGAGGACGAGTAATCTGATGAGGTGTAAATTGACTGAATGGAGAATATGTTTCATATAGTATTTTTATCAACAACAGCTAATGATTTGAACTTCCAGCTTGCATATTTTTAATGCAATCTTAAAGTAATTCAATAGTTATGGTTTTTTTCACAAAATCTTGCAAGTAGTGTGTGCCCACTTTTGTTGCTCACAAAGATGGAAAAGCCATAGTTAAGAAAACACACATAATTTTTACATATATGGAAGTTACAATGAACGTCTTTTTGTTGTGAAGTTTCCATTTTCCTGACATTTATACTGCCTTTGTGACTAAATAATCAAAATGCTCAAAACCTTTTAGTCATCAGTTCACAAATACATACCAGTAATAAAACTACTACAATATTAAATTAAGAGCATCAGTACATAGCTCTTTCAAAAGTGTACACTATAAAAGTGATGTTTGATTTAGCCATATAAAAGTTATACAACGTTGCTTGTATGATGAAAATTAGTGATGTAATAAAGTAAACATTTATCGTACAGTTTTCATTACTAATGTAATAATTGTATACAGAATTACCTATTCATGTAGCAAATTGTTTGATCTATGATGATGAGATGCGGACCGAAGTTCGTTACTATGAAATTTTTAAATATAGTTTAATGTAATTTGTAGCTATGCATGCAACCAAAATGCATGTGAATCGTTAAGACAACAATTTATTTTAGCATTGATGTATGAAAGGGTGTCTGGTTACTTTAGTCCAACAGAGAGGTATAGGGTTGTCTTATTTTGAACATCAATTGATAAATATAGCTATATAGCTGTAGCCTTAACGAATATTCATCACAGTGACTCTTTTTAACTTAACACAAGGACTGCACACTAAAAATCAAACCCTCTTTAAAAACTTTGTGTATGGACGATGTATGTCATAATAATGTAATTATCACTTATAACTGGAATTGAAGGTTATTGACAAATTAGACTGACTTGTGTGTATCGGTCAAGTATTAAGGAAAATGTAAAACAAGACTATAATAATTATTGTACACAAAAACAAGATTATACATGCAATAATTATAGTAATCACTCTGATAATAATTCTGTATAACTATAATATAAATGAGGATAGTATTATAGTAACTGTAAATATAATAGTGTATAAGAATGTAATCATCAAATATTTACATTTGACTATATTATGTACCCATTTTAAAAACAGTTAATGATAAATTTTTTATATCTTTTAGATCTGTAAATTGGCACTTTAAGACTTGAAATAAGGCCTGGCCAGGACAGTAACAAGTCAGGTGGCTCCTGACTACAATTTGAATTAGTAGTTAGAGAGTATATTTACATGAAAATGGCAGCAGGTAAATGATCATGAAATATAATTTTCTAACAACAAACTGTAAGAGAGCTTTGCTAGTACTAAATTACAGCAATTGTCTGCAATGAGATAGTTATACAAGACACTGTATGTATTAAATTATAAAACATACTTACATGTGTACATACGTGACGACTATCTTGGGTCAAGCTTTTTGTAAAAGAAAACTAATGTATATAACACATTCTGTACGATTACTCTGATCTAAATGTTCTTTCTCCATCTCTCTTTGTACTGTGCATAAAAGGCGTATTTTAATTTTTCACCATTGACTCAGCTGACCATAAGATTTTATATACGATAGATAGTGAGCAAGAAAGTAAGTTAGTTTAAACTGGAGGTGACTGACAGTAGAAGGCAGTAATGTAATTGCCTTTGTCTACAATGTTACTGACAAGATGTCATCAGCCTTGCAAGAATATGGCGGTTCAATTAATATCTACAACTTTTTAGAGCTAAAAAATGGCACACTATAGCAGCTTGTTTAAAAGAGCATGCACAGTTTATTAGTTAAGTATGTAATAAGATGATAAGGAAAAATAAACTGACAAAAAATACGCATATTCTTCAATTGTGTGGTGTAACCTTGATATGTGATGTAATTAGCTAGGGCTGTCCTCAATCAGCCATGTTTTCATATATTGTTTCTGAAACTAATCCAATAAAATATATATATTTTAAATTTACTATTTTTTTAACATAATATAACACAAACAGACAGATAGACATATACGAGTAATAATTAAAAACAAATTATTTTATTTTATTGCTTTATTTGTGTAAACTTCCATTAAGATGCAATAGTTGGATGAAAAATAGTTGGATGTAAACAATACACCATGTGGTTCAAGTTGTTCTAAAAGATTCAAGACAAAACATTCCTTCAAAAGTTAGAGTAAGACAATGTATTATTTGAGTGAATTATGTTTATGTTGTTTTTTCAGAAAGTTGTGAAAAAATTATATAAACTACACTTTGAAGAAGACAAGCTTCAAATGCAAATTAGTTATGATAGAAATTTTAAATCAGATCAAATCAAACAAAATCAGGTCTTTTAAAAATATATACCAAACTTCCACATATAGTGTAGTGATAAAAATTTGTCTAATATTCTTTAGTATTTAGAATTGCCTTACTCTCTCAAGTAATGGTATTGTTTAATGGTGTAATTATCCCAGGATAATAACATGGATGCAATAGATATTAATGTGGTCATCCAGGGTAGTACAGGGATATCCTGAGGTACTTATCACTAGAGAAATAGTCAGATACAATTGGCTCATGCATCCATGGTGTGGTTTATCCAGAAGGAATACTAGGATATCCCAAGGCACCTGGAAAACGAAGACACAACGGGCTCAGGGATCTGTACTGTGGTTTTATAGTAGAAGAAAGCCTAGGATATGGGTGTGGTTATCATGCTAGTACCAGGGACCCCGTCGGAGATTCCTAAGACACTGGAAATCTCAGACACAATGGGCCCACATCCATCTATGGTATGGTTATCCCCGGATAGTATCAGGGTATGCTGATGTACTCAGACACAATGAACCTATGTGTTCTTAAGCCAGTATAGTCAAGGATGGACTAGGTATACTGTTTTGGGACACATGTCCTTGCATTCATGGTGTAATAATTTCAGAATAGTCCTAAGAAGACAGTTGTGGTATATATATACGGATTACTCAGAGTGCAGTTATCTAAAGGAATCTTTTTCTGGGATACACTCACTAATATATTTTGAGTACTAGGAATCAAGCAAAATGACTTCATATTTGAAAGTAAAAAATAATACTAGCTTTTATACAAACAATTATTATAAGTTGATCAGCTACATTAATGTTGTATTACTCATGTGGTAATTGGCTAATGATTATTGCTATATGTGAAATAATTTGTGTGTTTAATTACTTGTAATAATTAAGTAATGATTGTGTACATGATTATGTGATATTATGTTTTGTTTTGTGGGCATGCGCATAATACAAGATGGTGTGTGTGTGTCAAGCTAGTCATTCCCTTTCTTAAAAAATACGTTTGTCATCAATCTTCTCTAATCTTGGTCGATCGATAGCGTGGTCCTCAGGTTAACCTTATTTGGCGACGAGGGTAAAACCTATTTGATGCCTGTTCAAGGAAGAGTTGAGTGTTTTGTCCGCAACCGATGATTGGTCTACTTATGTTGAGAGGTTAGAACATTACTTGATTGTGAATGACATAACACGGAAACGGAAACCAAGTGTCGATCTACCCTGTTGACAGTAGTTGGTCCAGGGGTATATTCGTTAGCTTGTAACCTGGTAGCACAGACAAGCCGGGTGATAAATCATATCTGACGTCGTCGGGCACCCCTAACCCTGCTCCATTATCATTCAGTGGTACAAGTTCATACATGAGTACAGAATCAAGGTGAATCGATAGCGAATTTTGTTGCTGACTTATGCAGCATAGCCAAGCATGGTGAGTTTAACGATGGTTTGGAGGATATACCGTGACTGATTAGTTTGTGGTGTTAACGAGCCAAAGATACAAAAAAGACTTCTGGGGGAACCTAAATTAACTTTGACGTCAGCATGTGATTTATCACAAGCCTTAGAAAACAGCCAGCAAGAACCTTTAGATATACAACCGTCACAAGCTCAGCCTTAGTTAGAGATGTTTCCTTTCACCAAGTGCAAGATAAAAAGCAAGGACCTACCTGTAATGGTGTGGAGGTCAACCCTCCCAGGTCTATAATGAGGGGTAGACACTTGGGTAAGTCAAAGGATAGACACAACAACAGCATTCACAAAAGGGACAGCAACATGATCTAGAGACCAAAACACTTACTGTTTTTTGATGGTGAGCAGGAAACTGAGGTTCTCACTATGTACCCAGTGAAAAACGACATCTGTGAAGCCAAATCGGGTGTCAGTCGTGATTAATGGTCAAAGCTTGGACGTGAAAATGTGAAACTCAACACTGGTGCATCTGTATCACTTATAAGTGAGTCAACATACTTCAAGTTGTGGAATTCAAATAGCCGACCAACACTCAAGCCATCAAAAGTTCGTTCAAAGACATATACAGGAAGTATGGTAGAAGTTGTTGTGTACTAAACGTTCAAGCTAGTTACGAGGGTCAAAACAAGTGGTGCAACTACATGTTGTAAAGGGGGATGGACCTAGTTGATTAGGCAGAGACTGGCTCCAGTCAATCAATTGAATTGGGCTCAATAAATCTAGTGTCAAGCCCCTCCCCTGGTTTAGACAATTTACTGGACAAGCATGCTGCCTATTCCAGAAGGACTAGGGGAAAGGACCTAGGTTACTTAAAGATGTCACTGTCAAGTTACATGTTCGTCCAGATGTTGTCCCCAAATTCCACAAGCCTCGTCCAGTGCCATTTGCACTTAGAAGAAGGAGTTGAGAATAAGTTTCAATAAAGACTACAGAGTCTTGGAGTAAATCAAGCCAGTTGCTACATCAGACTGGGCAGCACCAATAGTGCCTGTGGTTAAAAGAGATCACTCAATTCGAGTGTGTTGGAGATTACAAGCTGACTATTAATCAACCTAGTAACAACAGAAAAACTTACCCTCTACCTCTTATAGAGGAAAATATTTGCATCACTTTCAGGTGGGTAAAACTTTTACAAAGTTGGATATACAGAATGCGTACCACAGCTGTTGTTAGAAGAGAAGAGTCAAGAACTGGTAACAATAAACACACACAAGGGGTGTTCCAATATACACGGCTACCCTTCGAGATAGCTTTTGCAAAGAGTGTTACAAGGCATTCCAGGTGTATGTGTATACTTGGACGACATTCTAGTCACAGGAGCATCTGAAAAGGAGCACTTTGAGCACCTGAAATTAGTGTTGCAGAGATTAGAGGATGTTGGTTTGTGGCTAAAGAGAAGTAAGTGGTCAGTTTATAGTGTCTCACGTAGAGTACCTTGGCCATCATATTGACCAAGATCCAACAGCTGGAAAGGTAGAAGCAACCCAGAAAGCTCCAGCTCCAACTAACAAGACTCAACTCAAAGCATTTCTCGGTTAGTAAAATATTATGCCAATTCTTACCTCTTTTGTCTTCTAGGTTGTCACCACTCTTTTGTTGCTCAGGAAGAAACAGTCAGTGGTGTTGTACTAAAGCGCAAAAGAATACATTTCAAGCTGTCCAAATCTGGATTGTCTTCAGATCTGTTGTTAGTTCATTTTGACCCAAACAAGAGAAGATATTATATTAACTCAAAATCAGTGATGCCTCACATTATGGGGTGGGGGCAGTCCTATCTCATCTCATGAATGATGGCACAGAATGCCCAATTTCTTTGTCTCTAGGACATTGTCACAGGCAGAGCGTAACTATGCTCATATAGAGAAGGAAGGGTTAGCCATAATATTTGGTGTACGACGTTTCCACTCTTATCTGTTTGGGAGACATTTCACTATTAACTCTGACCATTAACCACTAAGGTATCTCTTTGGAGAGAATAAAGCAGTGCCAACACTAGCATCTGCTCGTATTCAATGCTGGGCACTGATTTTGAGTTAATATAGTTACACTGTGTCATACAAACCGGGTAGTCAAATACCTCATGCAGATGCACTGAGTAGGTTACCACTAGATGTCCAACACCCTCCACAGTTAAAGCACAAGAAGGAGGAAGTGTTTTGTTTGCAGAACAGCAAGGTCCAATGGTAGTCATAGTAAACAAGTTAAGTATTTCACACAGCTCGTGATCTGGTCTTATCAGTAGTAGTTAGGTTTACTCTCCAAGGTTGGACAATCAGGGTTTACAGCCATATTGATGTAGATGTCTAGAACTGACTGTGAGTGATAATTGTTTATTGTGAGGCTCAAAGGTGTTTATACCTCAACAAATTCGGGATTCCAGTGTTAAAGGAGCTTCATGATACGCATATTGGTATATCAAGAATGAAGTCTCTTGCTCGTAGTTATGTCTGGTGGCCTTCACTTAATAAAGATATTGAAACAATGGTTAGGACTTGTATACCTTGTCAAAGTTTGCTCAATGCACCTGCTGCTGTCCTACTACACCCGTGGGAGTGGCCACAACGTCCTTGGTGCAGGTTACCTTAAGGACAGGTTTAATTACGAGTACTTAATTTTGCGATTTGGCACCCTCACATTTTGGCGGGTACTAATAATTGCGGAATTTGCAAAAAATCAACTACACCACTAAGTTATACCAAAAGTTAATGTTCTTCCAACAATAGTCGCTTTGCGATTGCCTGCACTACCGTCACGTATGTCTGACTGAGTCTGTCATTGGACATCTCCCCAAGAAGTGTCAAGTCACCGCAATGGTTATGGATATTCACCATCGAAGGTCGCCTCTAGTGCAGGGTGGCTTAGAAATCCCAATCAAGTCACTGTAGAAAATGGACTTGATTGAAAAAAATCGACAGTGCCTTGACAAGTACGAGACTCTAGTTGGCGAGAAGTACAAAGAGCCAGTGGATGGCAAATTTGAAGATGCAAACAGACTCTATACTACAAAGATTGAAGGAACCAGAAGAGTGTGGAGAAGATACGGACTCAAACTCTGACCTGACATTAGACCATGCATTGTTGTTTCTAATTAATCGGAAAATACGAAAAGCCGAATTACGTTTATGGAAATATTATATATTCGCGGTGATAAGTATTGCGATTTTGACTAAATCGCAAAATTCGCAATTAATAGTACCCGTTATTAAACCTATCCCGTAAGGTACATTTGGACTATGCGGGACCATTCATGGGGAAGATGTTTTTAGTTGTTGTGGACGCCCACTCAGAGTGGCTAGAAGTCAAGACGGTACCTGCAGCAACATCAAAAGCCACTTTAGCAGTCTTCAGTCAATATTGCCATGCCATGGTCTTCCAGAGAGAGTGGTAACCGATAATGGTAGTGTGTTCACTAGTGAAGAGTTTAAGAAATTTCTAGAAGCAAATGGTATTGCTCATTCTACTAGCTCCCCTTACAATCCAGCCTCTAATGGTTGGCAGAGAGGGCAGTCCAGAGTTTTAAGCAGTCTATGAGGAAGTTTACCAGTGGATTCATGGAGTACAAGTTGTCGGTTCTTATTTTACTTACCGCCTCGCTCCTATGCTACGACGTCACAGTCTCTCAGCTGAGTTGTTACTTAAACGTCGCCCATGGTCCAGATTAGACATCCTGGTTCCAAGTGTTGAGCAAGTGGTTGAACGACGTCAGGACAATCAGAAGAAAAAGTCATTATATTCATAGTGCTACTTGTGAGTTTTGCTATAAGTGACTCAATTGTTATTAAGGACTTCTGTCCTGGCAGTAAACATTGGCTACCTGGAAAGATAGTAGAATTGTTGGGTCCGGTGTCAGCTTGAGTCAAGTTATGAATGGAGAAAATTCATAGACGTCATTTTGACTGTCTACGAATGTGTCAAGTACAAGATAAGACTATTCACCGGGTACTGTCTGTTGATAGTAATACAGAAGATTGGACATCTAGTGTTCTTATACCTATACCAGTTGATTCAGTCTGTGGACTAGGTGGCACCTCTACACTCACTGGCCCACCTACATCAAATGATCCAGCAACAGCCAGTGGTGTGACAGTTCGTTGTTCTACACATCACCGTACAGCACCCAATAGATGTGTTTCCAATTTCAGGTAACTGCTGTAACTTGTATTTTTGTTTGTGAGTTAATATTTACTCTTATGATTTGTGTAGTTATTGGATAATTCCACCTGGTAGGGGGAGGTGTAGTTTGTCTTGCAATACATTTGTGTGTGTTAAATTACTTGTTACTAATTAAGTAATGATTGTGTAATGATTATGTAAGGTTTATAGTTTTTGTTTTGTGGGCATGCGCATCACACAGTGTGTTGTGTGTGTGTCAAGCTAGTCATTCCCGTTCTTAAAAAATAAGTTGTTGTCAATCTTCTCTAATCTCGGTCGATTGTTAGCATGGTCCTCAGGTTAACTCAATATGTCAAACCAGTTAGGATAAATAAATGGCACATTCATGTCTAGTTCAGGAAGAAAGGTGTAAGCAGATCTTTAGATCTTTCTACCTATTATCATAGACATCAGTATCTGATATCTGCAGATGTCAAAGCTAATGTACAATTACTGTTGTCATTGAAATCATCATGCATACCATGTAAACAAGCCTAGGTAGCCAAACCTAAAAGAAGAAGGTAACACAAATAAAGAGCCAACCCTCTTACATGCATGGGTCAACAAAGAGGAGACTATTATATGTGATCAATATAAGAACAAAAACCATCTTCATATTACATATTCAGTAATCCTACTGGATTATATTGATACTACTATAGTTTACAGCACTACTTTGTCATTGAATATTAAAGTTCAGCATTATTATCTTTTTGCAAAAACTATTATTTAGCCATGGAATTTTGTAGCATTTAACAATTTTAAAAGTTAAGTTATAACAAATGCAAAGTCAATTTAATGAACTGGCTTTTTTGAGGAAAGAGGAACCTAAGGTACTCCTTGCTTTTTGCCATAACTATGATTATGTAGTGTTTCAAAATGTTCTACATCTGAGGGTCCATGTTTGCTATTGTATATATGTACAATATATATCATCATTGTATTGAGTAGCTTACCCTGCTTTCTTATGAGGAGGGGGAAAGGGAGGAATTAGTTTCCTTTCTGAAGTCATTCCTTTGCCATAACTATAATTGTAATGAAAATCAAAATGTTCTATGTCTGAGGCTCCATTTACAGTGTATATTATCATTATATTATGACTGGTTTACCTTGTTTTCTTAGGAGGAGGAATTGGTTTCCTTTGTACATGTATTCTTTTTGCCATAACCATAATTGTATGACATTTCAAACTTTTTTTCTACATTTGAGCTCTCAATGTTTACTATATTTTATTTGGGTACAATATATATCATCATTGTATTAACTTGACTTACCCTTGCTTTCTTAAGAGGAGGAACAGGAGGATTGGTTTCCTTTCTGAAGTCATTCTTTCGCCATAACTATAATTTGTAATGAACATCAAAATGTTCTACGTCTGACGCTCCATGTTTACTCTAATATAAGATTATGTACAGTGTATATCATAATTATGTATGACTGGTTTACCTTGCTTCTTAGGAGAAGGAGCAGGAGGAATTGGTTTTCCTTTCCTGCAGTCATTCCTTTCCCATAACCATAATGCATGACTTTTCAAAATTTTCTACATCGATGCACCATGTTTACTATCCATATATGTAAAGTGTGTAATCATTGTATATGACTGGTTTACCTTGTTTTCTTAGGAGAAGAGCAGGAGGAATGGTTTCCTTTCTGCAGTCATTCCTTCCCATAACCATAATGCATGACATGTCAAAATTTTCTACATCTGATGCACCACGTGTACTATGCCATATATGTACAGTGTGTTTGTAATCATTGTATATGACTGGTTTACCTGCTTTCTTAGGAGAAGGAGCAGGATGCAATTTGTTCCTTTCTGCAGTCATTCCTTTCCCATAACCATAATTGTATGACATATCAAAATTTTCTACATCTGATGCACCAGTGTTACTATGCATAATATGTACCAGTTTTGTAATCATTGTATATGACTGGTTTACCTTGCTTTCTTAGGAGAAGAGCAGGAGAAATTTGTTTCCTTTCTGCAGTCATTCCTTTCCCATAACCATAATTGCATGACATTTCAAAATTTTCTACATCTGATGCACCATGTTTACTATGCCATATATGTAAAGTGTTGTAATCATTGTATATGATGGTTTACCTTGTTTTCTTAGGAGAAGGAGCGGAGGAATTGGTTTCCTTTCTGCAGTCATTCCTTTCCCATAACCATAATTGCATGACATTTCAAAATTTTACACATGCTGCTGCACTATATTTTACTATGCCATATATGTACAGTGTTGTAATCATTGTATATGACTGATTTACCTTGCTTTCTTAGAGGAGGAGGAGCAGGAGGAATTGGTTTCCTTTCTGCAGTCATTCCTTTTCCATAACCATAATTGCATGACATTTCAAAATTTTCTACATCTGATGCATCCTGTTTACTATGCCATATATGTACAGTGTTGTAATCATGTATAGACTGGTTTACCTTGCTTTCTTAGGAGAAGGAGCAGGAGGAATTGGTTTCCTTTCTGCAGTCATGTTCCTTTCCCATAACCATAATTGTATGACATATCAAAATTTTTCTACATCTGATTGCACTATGGTTACTAATGCCATATATGTACAGTGTTGTAATCATTGTATATGACTGATTTACCTAGCTTTCTTAGGAGAAGGAACGGAGGAATTGGTTTCCTTTCTGCAGTCATTCCTTTTCCATAACCATAATTGCATGACCCTTTCAAAAATTTTTACATCTGATGCACCAGTGTTTACTATGCCATATATGTACAGTGTTGTAATCATTGTATATGACTGGTTTACCTTGCTTTCTTAGGAGGGGGAACAGGAGGAGTTAGTTTCTTTTGTACTCTGAAGTATACTATAAGTATACCATGGCATCTAACATTTTCTAAGGACAACATGGGAGTTTATTTACTTGCCTTGTTTCTGTACCGGTAATAGTAAGAGAATCAAAAGCCTAGTAGCTGTACTTGTACAACTGCTATCCTTTATTTTTCCTTGACTCAGTTTTCATAGGGATTAGGGGCCTAACAAATGACAATATACTACTATTAATATTACTCAAAATATTGAAACAGGTACGTTGCAGTTACTCACATCAAGATCATATACAATATCCTACATACTTGTTTATGGAGTTTTTCAGTTATTATTATGTCTTCATAACAGGCTTTAGAATCTACAAAACTTTTGAAAAACTGCATATTAAATATCATTAAATATCTGATTACCTATTTGAAGAAATATCATTGCTATCATGTACAAAGTACTGCTCATTATGAAGCTTTGTTTCTGCTACCAATAATAATAATCTTTCATTGTCATTATCTCTTCCTTTCTTTTTATGTGCTCTGTATATATTGCAATGGCATCATTTTTTTAATTGTATTAAATTGACAAACCTTGGTTTTAATTTTGTAATTTCTTTTTGATTTAAACTTCGTGAAAAATACAAGATGATATTATACACAACAAACACAAAGAAAAAATGACAAGCCACCAGCAGCACCAATTGTACTAAATAGAATTACTTTTTTGGTATTACTTCTGTTTTGAATAATATCATTTGACAGAAAAGACACTGATATCACTGTTAACCACCTGTCCATCAACTACTATTTCTGAAGTGTTTGCAGTCCAATTTTGTAATATAGTCAATAGTTTCTGTGATGTTGTAATTAGATATAGCAGATAATCTTGCTATCATTTTGTATTGTATGCTCACTGTCACATTGTAAGTGTTATCCGATATATAGTCTGAAGTTATTGAACAATAACAGACTTTATTTAACACTGTAATATGACTTGAGTAATCTCATAGAGTTTACTTTCAGTTTTATTTAGCTATTATAATAAGAATTATTGTATTATAATATTTGTCATTGTTATATGACTTACTATCCACAGATAACAGTTATCCAATCCATTGAAATACATAACAATCAGTTTGTTGTCATATACTTTAAAGCTGTGGTGTAAAATTTTTGATCATACTTAAAACTAAACTAACCAGGAATTAGTATATTTTTGAGATTCCAAACCATGTCCTTCTTTTAGTTTGTGCTGACACTGACAAGCAATATTTTGAGAGTGGATCCAGATTTCCTACTTTAATTGAAATATTAAGAGTATGTATTAATTTGTTCATGTCAACCACAACACAATCATCTATTGATTTGGTCAGATTAAAGGAATATGCTGTCACAATTCCTCTTCCCTTTCTAGTGTTAGTGGTTTTATTTTTATGATTATTTCAGTTAAGGAAACTCTCTGTGCTAGCTCAATGTTTGGAGCCATCTGGGGACTATAGAAAAGTAAAACATTTGTAAACAGTATGACTTAATTTTATAATATATTCATTATTATACTTGTGTCTCTAAGATTTACCTGTCTCCTTAGTAAAAAATACTTTATTCAATGGTGCTCCTATACCAGCAATAGTAACTGCAGAAACATTAACTTCATATGGAGTATAAGAATCTATAAATAGTATTATATATTATAGCAAATATATAATTGAAGATGTAAACTAACTCAGATTGTTTATTGTGTAAAAGTTGTCTTCAAGATTCAATCTGACAGATTGATTTTCTGTCAAACTCCTAATACTGATGTAGTAGTGTAAATAATTCCATTTGATATTAATGGTGGTTCCCATGAAATGTTGACAGATGAATTAGATAGCACATCGATAGTCAAATGACGTATGGTGCCTGGCTCTAATAATTCACCATAATATGAAAAATATTACATTTTTATAAACCCTTTTCATCTATCTATTCCTTTTGTATGTATAATTATTCATCCACCCATCAATCTAACCTGACTGTTCAGTTATATTGTAGACATAGTCTGGACTTAGGTCCTTCTCCACCACTAGTTGTAGCTGAGAGACTTACTCCTACTTGTTGATAGGGTGTCCAGTCTATCCAGTATATATAGATATAGTGTGAACTGACTATCTATACTTCTAGTAGAGATCTCACTACCATTAGTATAGTTGAGTACAGAGTATAGTGAGTAATGATACCATTAGGTATCAATGGAGGCTCCCATTGAATTTGAAGAGATGAACAATTAACAAACACTAACTGTAACATTAACTGGAGAGTCATTAGGAGCTAAATTATAAAAGGTTATAACCTAACTAATATTGTGCTAATCTGTCACTTACCATCTTGTAACGTAATAAAACTAACACACTGTGTTTTTTCCTTTCCATTAGTTGTCCATTGGGGTGTGACACAGCAAGAGTAGCAGTAAATGGTTTTAGCAATATTACAGAGACATTCAATTTCTGAGTGGTGTCTGATGCTATTACGAGTTAATATTTGATATATTACACATGACTATGTAACCATCAAAACTTCCATATTGCATGTACTGAAATGGAGGATTCCATGTTATTATGCAGTGTATACTGGTAAGTTGTGATAAGGTTATGTCTTGAATAGCACCTATTAAGAAAAAAAGTGTTATTAATACAATATTTTTTAATTATGTACTCTATTGTAGAACATAATTTACATGCTTCAATAAATGTGACTATTACCAAACCTTATATATATACCTATGTGCAAAAAATGTTATTGGGAGACTAATGCGCATATCAAAATTAAAGTTATTGACAGCAATCTTTTTTCATAGACTATTTGTTATCTACCTAGGCAATGAGTTTTATCATAGCAAGGACACTTGATGTATCACAGGAGCAGTAGTATGATCCATTAGTATTAGTACAATAAACTTGACATGATTTTTGTGAACATTCATTGATATCTATTGTCAATAAAAAAGCAGTATATTTCATGTTATTGGCACTTGATAATTGCAAACTACTATTTTCTTCATATCAATATTATATCAACATAAACAATACCTGTCAAGCAGTTATTGCCAGTCCATCCAGTGAACATGTACAAGTGTCAGGAGCTGTACATTGTTTATTAGTGCCACATGTTGAACTGCATATTGCTGTGATGAGGGGAAACAATAATATGTCGACAAGAAAATATAACCATACGTGTTAAGCAGTTACTGCCTTTCCATCCTGACACATGTACAAGTGTCAGGAGCTGTACATTGTTTATTAGTGCCACATGTTGAACTGCAAATTGCTGTGATGAGAGGAAACAATAATATGTCGACAAGAAAATATAACCATACGTATTAAGCAGTTACTGCCTTTCCATCCATGACCACATGTACAAGTGTCAGGAGCTGTACATTGTTTATTAGTGCCACTGTTGAACTGCAAATTGCTGATGAGAGGAAACAATAATATGTCCACAAGAAAATATAACCATACGTGTTAAGCAGTACTGCCTTTCCATCCAGTGACACATGTACAAGTGTCAGGAGCTGTACATGTTTATTATTGCCACATGTTGAACTGCATATTGCTGTGATGAGGGGAAAACAATAATATGTCGACAAGAAAATATAAACCATACGTGTTAAGCAGTTACTGCCTTTCCATCCAGTGACACATGTACAAGTGTCAGGAGCTGTACATTGTTTATTAGTGCCACATGTTGAACTGCAAATTGCTGTGATGAGAGGAAACAATAATATGTCGACAAGAAAATATAACCATACGTATTAAGCAGTTACTGCCTTTCCATCCAGTGACACATGTACAAGTGTCAGGAGCTGTACATTGTTTATTAGTGCCACATGTTGAACTGCAAATTGCTGTGATGAGAAGGAAACAATAATAATTATGTCCATAAGAAAATATAACCATACGTGTTAAGCAGTTACTGCCTTTCCATCCAGTGACACATGTACAAGTGTCAGGAGCTGTACATTGTTTATTAGTGCCACATGTTGAACTGCATATTGCTGTGATGAGAGAAACAATAATATGTCCACAAAGAAATATAACCATACGTGTTAAGCAGTTACTGCCTTTCCATCCAGTGACACATGTACAAGTGTCAGGAGCTGTACATTGTTTATTAGTGCCACATGTTGAACTGCAAATTGCTGTGATTGAGGAAACCATCAATATGTCCACAAGAAAATATAACCATAACGTGTTACACAGTTACTGCCTTTCCATCCAGTGACACATGTACAGTGTCAGGAGCTGTACATTGTTCATTAGTGCCACATGTTGAACTGCAAATTGCTTTGTTGAGAGGAAACAAATAATTATAATGTGTCCACAGTGAGAAAATGCAAACATACGTGTTAGCAGTCACTGCCTTTCCATCCACTGACACATGTACAAGTGTCAGGAGCTGTACATTGTTTATTAGTGCCACATGTTGACTGCAAAATTGCTGTGTTGAGAGGAAAAAATCTTTATATTTTGTCCTCAAGAATAATTATGTAACATACGTGTTAAGCAGTTACTGCCTTTCCATCCACTGATACATGTACAAGTATCAGGAGCTGTACATTGTTTATTAGTGCCACATGTTTGAACTGCAAATTGCTGTGATGAGAGGAAACAATAATATGTCGACAAGAAAATATAACAATACGTGTTAAGCAGTTACCTGCCTTTCCATCCACTGATACATGTACAAGTGTTTAGGAGCTGTACATTGTTTATTATTGCCACATGTTGAACTGCAAATTGCTTTGTTGAGAGGAAACAATAATTATAATGTGTCCACAGTGAGAAAATGCAAACATACTGTTAAGCAGTCACTGCCTTTCCATCCAGTGACACATGTACAAGTGTCAGGAGCTGTACATTGTTTATTAGTGCCCACACGTTGAACTGCAAATTGCTGTGTTGAGAGGAAAAAATCTTTATAATTGTCCTCAAGATAATTATGTAACCATAACGTGTTAAGCAGTTACTGCCTTTCCCCTCCACTGATACATGTACAAGTATCAGGAGCTGTACATTGTTTATTAGTGCCACATGTTGAACTGCAAAATTGCTGTGATGAGAGAAACAATAATATGTCAACAAGAAAATATAACCATACGTGTTAAGCGTTACTGCCTTTCCATCCACTGATACATGTACAAGTGTTAGAGCTGTAGCATTGTTTATTAATTGCCACATGTTGAACTGCAAATTGCTTTGTTGAGAGGAAACAATAATTATAATGTCTTCATAGGAAAATGTAACCATACGTGGTTAAGCAGTTTACTCCCTTCCATCCACTGATACATGTACAAGTGTCAGGAGACTACATTGTTTTATTAGTGCCCATGTTGAACTGCAAAAAATTGCTTTGTGGAGAGGAAACAATAATTATAATGTGTCCACAGTGAGAAAATTTAAACATACGTGTTAAGCAGTATCACGCCTTTCATCCACTGATACATGTACAAGTGTCAGGAGAGAGACGTACATTGTTTATTATGCCACATGTTGAACTGCAAATTGCTTTGTGAGAGGAACAATAATTATAATGTGTCCACAGTGAGAAATTTAAACCTACGTGTTTAAGCAGTCACTGCCTTTCCATCCACTGACCACATGTACAAGGGTTAGGAGCTGAACATTCCATGTTTATGTCACATTGGGGACTGCAAATTGCTAATTTGTGACATTATGTTCTATGTACATCAATAAGAAGTATACTTCCGAGACAATTTGGTATGGGACCTAACCTGAACAACATTGTAGTTGACGTCTATAAGTCCCTTTATTTTGTGTTATATACTATTATAATATTATTATATAAACATGTATTGGCTATTGTTTCATTTGTGGTATATAGTAAACTAAGACATAAGTATATACATTGTTTGTTTTTAACTAATATGCTGCTAAATTTATTTAAACGTTTTTAACCAATGTCAAGGAATACCTAATTAATCAGAAAATATTGCCAACTTATGTTGGGATTGTCTAATGTCATATGTATTATTAGAGCACAATAATATTATAATTTTAAATACATAAAAAATATTTAATGAAGGTGGTTATGACTAACCCATTAGGCCTAAGAACAAGATATGATTTTTTGTACCCACAATACATACTGTGTGCAAGATGCTACGCATGACACTATAGATGATAAGACCTATTACAATAATATAGTGTCAGTAAACAACTTAACCTTATCCATCAAAACGAATAACAAACCAAAACAATCAGAGCCTCATCATTCTAGAGATGATTAATTACTATAAAAATTAAACTTCAGTTATTTTAAAAAAAAGCAGTTGTTTTTGTTTCTATATGCAAAGGAAAAACACAAAATGATCAATAAATATTTAAAAACTTCTTGAAATATACGGGATGGCCTTGTACACAATATAAAATCCCTACATTGCAGACACAGTCTACAGCTCTACTCTCAAAAACCAACATTTTTACGTCTAAATTACATTGTGTTTACGCAGAATTCAATGAGTTAGAAGTTAGAAATTCCAAGTCTGTCAGTGTGTGTGTCTGAACTGTCTTGTGTGTCTGTTACCAGGCAAATGGCTTTGACTGCTTTAACTCGGTAAAACACGGCACTGGTAGCCACCAAACTATAGTGGACGGTAGCAAAACTTCTGTACTTCTTAAAAATACTGCGAAAAGGAGCGTCAAACGTAAAAAAAAGGTTTAAAAGTCTGAACCCATTGAAAAAAACAACACCCAAGCTCTCAAAGTGAAGACTGCGAAAATTCAGTCATTCAAAAACCTCCTGCATAACAGTCTGCAACAGTATGACATTTTTTCTATTTTTTTAAAGTTAGAATTGTTTATTTTCAGTGTTTCTGTTCGTGTGAATCTGTTTTGGTTTAATTTCATTTCTATACATCTTACTTATCACAATCGACATTTTTTAAACAGTTGAACTTTACATTCGAATATGTCTTCAATTCATACAGCATGTTAAATCTAGCGCCGAATACTTCTATATTGATGGCCATGCAAATGTATTTCCTGACCTCACATATTAACTTAACATAATTTCTAATTGTGGATGTATTACCATGCAGTATATGTTTCAAGATATACTGCAGTTAAACAATTCCCTATTATATATTTTTTTTTTTGTTTCCACTTAGTATGTTGATAAATCATGTGATTAAAGAAGCTATTGGCGATATATAAAAAATCTAGAGAAGGAATTTCCGGGATAGTAGAAATGGATATCGGTCCCCCCTGGTTTGGACTTCCATACATTTTATAATTCAACTACCTTGGTATTATCTAATGTTTCTTTAGGTTTCTTTTAGATTTCATTGATTTAAATTACACATTTAACAGTTTATTTTAAACTCAGCCTTATGTATGTTAATTGTCTATTCATTTCAATTTATTTTAATAGTCATAATATACATAGGTAGTCCTGCTGACTGATTAAATTACAGCTGCTAATTACTTAAACTTATAATACTGGACTACTGTGGGTAGTCACCGATTAAGTTCATTGAAAACGTGAAATGTTATAAGCTAAAGTGAGATGCTGACTATACATTTTTCTTCTTAGAATTGGGAGAGTGACGCTTCTAAATGCAATGTATATTTCTTTATTGTCAGTAATTGAGTATCAATTATACAATTAGTAGAGAGAGATTTTTGGCAAAATGTAATAGTAATTGGGTACGTTACAAGTAATGGTAATTGTTTGCACCGATGACAGTAATGGTAATATGGTAATCATGAAGCAAATGGTAGTTATAGTGTTAATGTTAATTATATTTATTACCATCGATAAAGTAATTATTCAACATCCCTAGTGGAATGTTTAGGGAGGAGGAGGTTAGCAAACCCAATATAATATCCCCCCCCCCTATCTAAAGTAGTACTTATTGTGAATGAGTACCAGTATTGATATTGCCATAACATAATATATAATAACATTTGTAGGAAATTGTTCAAATATTTTCTAATAAAATAAAAAATATAAGGATAGCTAACATCCTTCCAATCCAAAAATACCAGAAAAAACTACAAACAAAACAGTTTGAATTGAAATTCCTTATACATAAATCACAGGCACAGAATTCAAAAAACATATCACAGATGAATTATTTAAACTGAATTCAATAGTTAGTGAGTATCCTTCGTTGTTTGTGCCAACTATTTGAATCATCATCCCTATTTATAGGGATGATGATGCAATTGCCATCCCCACTATCTTGTTTGTATTCTTTGTACTGAACTGATTTACCCATCTGTAATTTACTTTTTTTTTTGGGAGGGGGGGGGGGGGTTGCTAATTTTTTATAGATGCAAGTGTTTGATTAGATAATAGGAAAGCTGTAGCAGCTTAAATGGCAATGAGGTTACATGTTCAGCCAGCTCACAAAAACACATCATTATACATTGTTACCCTAATAACTAGTTAAATAAAGCAGATAACAGGAGAAGCCAGCTGGGAACTAATTACAATGTAACTTCGAAGAAAATTCTATGCATCATAGCTAGGTTTGAAAGAACTGGCTTATCGCTCATACAATAAAGATCCTGGATATTTTTAAAGCTGAATAATCAAAGCAGGAAATAGAGTCTACCATATGCAGGGAAACAGTTTAGATATAATGAAACATAGCATTCCTCCTTCGCATCCGTTTCTTCCTTTATTGATTCTTATTCTTAAAGATCGCTTCCTAAGAGTAGTTGTTGTATAATAAACTGATGAAATTACTAGTTTTTCGTTTCTGAAGCCTTGACTTCACAATAGGCCATATTTAGTAGTTGACTGCGTGTTATCTCTTTGAATTTAGCGTCCATACTTTTAAAATATTATTTATATATATTTTAAATATTATTATATAATATTTTAAATATTATATTTAAATTTATTATTATTATAAATACTGAATTATTGTGAACTATATACAGCACAGAGACAGAGGAAAGATGGACAATTCTGCCGGGCCATGCCTACATAATCACTTCTACAGTGTACTTGATAATTACATGAACATCCAGAATTATTGAACTATAAACTCTAAGGCCACAGTCACCGTATATATATAAGAATGGCAACTATAAAAAATCCCCTCTCATATATGGTAGCCAAACACCAACTAGTATATAACTAAACATCATATAAGGTTTTTTTTAAACAAAAAAAAAACCTAAAGGGTTCATAGTCTACCTGATAATTTATATGATTTCCTTAGTGTTCATTACGATTTATCATGAGCATTCTAGCTTGATATTTACTTTTAAACTTATGTATACATCAAACTCTCAATACAAGACTACATTTAGTTCAATCAACATAAAAACCAACTTTCCACCATTAGCAAGATAAGCTTAACACACATTAAAGATATATTTACTTTAAACAAAACCAAAAACTTCTAACATGATTAAACCATTGTAAAATCTAGTTTGATATCTAAGCTGTTAACTTAATTAAACACTTCATTTTAGAAAAGCAGAATCATAACTATTTATCATCAAATCTAGTACCCGAGCTAAATAATTATAATAATATATGGTTGCAATTTATAATGCTGTTAAGGATGATGCAACTGCCCTATAGTCGCCATCCTCACTTTTAAAGAAAATAATTTTATTTACATGTTGAATTCACTATAACAGTAATGTGTTTTAAGTTCACTTATATTCCATAACTAACTCTTGTCCTTACTAACTGGACTTACTGACGAAAGTAAACACAATCTCAATTGCAAAATTAATTTCTTAATTTAGCTATTTAATTATATTTGTATCCTTATCTTTGTATTTTATTAATGTGATTGTGTTATGATGTGTTTACTATTAATGTTATTGGACCAATATTTTGATTTAGACCTTTAACAAAATGGTGCATGGCACTCAGTGACCTAGGCACACCAAAGTTTTTACTATTGCAAAAATAATGACTCACTTGATGCTAATTGGTGGTGTTATTTTAATACTAGAAGTTCCAAGGTTCATAGCCAACTACATTATATGTATATAACATACCACACAACAAAGCTTATTCTTAATCCCTTTTTCTTCCAATGAGTTTATTCTTATCTCCAGATTTCCATCATTATTCTACTTTTTTAGTATCCACGATAGCCATTTTGATATCAAAACAAATCAGTAAAACAGTGTGGGGAAGAGTGAACCACAATTGTATGGACACGCCAGATGGGCAATGGCTTGTTACCAAATTTAAAGCAAACTTATAGTAAGGCAATTATTATATCTTATCTTTGCATTTCAAGATTTCAAATTAATTTTAATTATTTTTTATACGATTAATAATTAATAATTATGAATTAAAATATATTGTGCTGCGGGCGATCTTACTCCGACATCGTTTATAGACAATAATGCATATCCCACCCCAAGTTGGTACGACTGGATAGCAGATACTTTTATAGTCTTCTAGTTAACAAACGAACAGGCACGCAAAAAACCTGCTAGTTGTTATCTCAGACGTGTCTTAAACACTTTTATTACGACGCCGGTGCCGTTGCGCGTGCGTAACTTAGTTTAATGAAATATTAATTTTATAATTATAACTATTAACATAAAAGTTATAGTTTATTTCTTTTACTAACAAAAGGATACGACAATCCAAGTTAGGTTCGCATAAGCAAAAGTAAGATCGAAACTCATAAATGTTTACATGTTTGGTAGTGTCCCAATGTGTCACATGACACTGTGCAATGTTGACCCACTTTCTTGTAATGACACGCTTCAGTGTCAGGTTCATACGAAAGTTGTGTCATGTCGAGATACCTTAATATTGTTAATAGCACCCAAGCTTTGGGGTTATTTTTTTACTAAAAAACAGACTGGTGAATGTGCCAAACTTAAGACCAAGTGTCATGTAGAAACTCAAAGAGGAGTAACTAACTCCAAAATATGTACAAAAAAGAGGTGAGCGTTATTATAATAATGTGTTAGTGAGTTTGAAAGAGATTGACCCGTTGTGGTTTCTCCTTCCCAGCTGCCATTTTTATTTGACACACACATTTTTTCAAGGAAACAGCATCCTGTTCTTTTAGTACATGGCATAGACCAATGTCAAAAACTGTAATATGATGTAAACGAGCACACAACTGCAGTGCTGTAGAACAAAGATCACTTGTCTGGATAATGGTGTCTTTTTCAAGAACAATCATAAAGTCACTTAAACGAGTCCTTATTTCTCCAAAGGCTGTTATATACGGCTGCTTGTAAACTAAGAGATGAAAATAGAGGTTTCAATAGTTACAACTTCTCCCTAAACATCTTGTAAACAGAGAAATATTTTACGTGATAGAATAATACCTCAAAAGGAATGAAAAAGTGTCTTCAGGCTGTCCTCGTTGCAGTATTAAAGCTGACAGCATTGCATGGGATATATTAGTCTTCCTATCTATACATCAAGTACAAGAATACACATTAAATAATGTGACCTGCCTAGTAAGCAAAAGAAAAATACTCTTCACTCACAGATACTAATCCAGATCCTAACAAATCTTTTAAAAGTTTTATGTGTTTTCTACTACCCGTGTGACAAACAATCACACTGTAATAAGAATAGGCCATGGTGGTAATAGCATGATACAAGTGGGAAAGGGGAGTTGATAGTCTCGTCTTAGCATGAGACGACAGTTAATTCCTGTTTCAATGCATTTCATTGTAGGATTCGAAAACCTGATCAGAATTACCAACTTTTAGTCCAATCAGATACACTATTATTACTTGATGAAATAAGTATCAATAACAAATCATACATACTGGTTATCTAATGAATCACTAGAATCAGTTTTTCTTAGCTTCTTAAAACCTCTCTCTGACAGGGGTGTTGACAAAGGAGGTGGTGACGGAGACAACCTTTGGTGTGCATTTTCTAGGATTACTACAACAAAAGAGAAATTTGGGAGTCACATGGGTAGATGTTGATGTTGTAGAGCTGGAACACACACTGAAATGCACAACCATGATTGGAAGCAGCAATACGAGGTGAATAAGAGCAAAGATAAAAACAAATACTCATGACATGCAAAACATAGTGGATAAGAATAGGTTACAAATCAGCTACTTAATTATTTGTGAAGTAACTTTTTACATTCCTGATGATCCTACGTCACTATCACCTAACAAAGGGGACTAATTCCTCTAATAACTCTTTGTTTAATTGTATACATTAAGAAAGGTCATATTAAATGTAGATAACTAGTTAGAAATCTAATACCTCTTTTCAGATAACTTAACCACAATTTAATTTCCTGCCCAAGTGACTCCAACACTTTCATCACTTTATGCCAGCATGAGGCTCTATACTTGTCAATATGAATCAAATGAGTCAATAATTGTGCTAGCATTACACCTAAACTTAACCATATACGATATATATTATATATGCCCTATGAGGCTAAATGTCAAATGATTATTGGCTACCAATACATTCTATGGTAATATAGTCTATATGCATAATCCTTACAAAGTTAACCAACCTCAAAACTTCTAGATCATCATCAGTCTCAGACTGATTTAGGGCCCACCCAACCCCACAATCTGATAGAAGCTTTTTTATCTTAATCTTATCACCCACACCCAACACAAGGAGCTAATTCTCGCAAATACTCTTCGTTTAGTTGTATTGTGCTGGCCCCATTCTTGGTGTAATACTCACTCTGATGACATCATCATTAAATGACAAGTAGTGAGGCATCATATATGATGACCATTCAATCTAAATCCATCACCTACACCTAAACCCAAACCTTATGACACATAATGATGTCATCACCATAGTACACAGTTACATCATCATAGAAGTTACAAAACAGAGGAACAACAGTTTCGACGTCGGTCCATAACAGAAGATGCTGAACGTGCTTGATCAGTTGAGCAACACGTGGTTGTCATGCAACGTAACCAACTTACATGTGTGTTGAGGTGAAGTTTTCATGACTGAAGTGAAGGACGTTTCGATGATGGCATCAGATTTAATCAAAGAATGCCCCTTACTATCAGTTCTTTGCTCCTTCAGATTAACTATAACTAAACATGTCAGATTAGTACACTCTCCATTACCCAGACTTCAGAATTCAATGTGAAACAGTGTCTTCGTATATTCAAAAATTACTGTACCCTTCCAGAATCACATCCTGCGAATAAAAGTGAGTGTGTAAACAATCCTAATTCCTTAAACGAAGTTATGAAAATGATTGTTCTGAAGCATTTGAAGTTAAGGTCATATGATGAAGGTGAGAGGACAGCTGGAAGCATACTCATTTTAGTATAACACGATTACTTTGTTAGATGGATCCCTAAAAACAGGTGAAACAAGGTATTTGGCTTTGTACTGCTATCACTGGAATTGTTGAAGATGTCTCTGGACATGGTTAAAGTAATTGTTTGATACCTTCACAAAGACATTGATAACTTAATGTTGCAATTTGGAATCAAGACATCAGATATAGAAGGCTATGCTGAATCTTCAGTAATCATTCAGTCCTTTGATGGTCTTTCTACCACAGATACAATACTACAAAGCCCGAAATTTTGCTCTTGTAGTAAGTGTTCAAGATATAGCATATTCAAGTAGTAGTTGGTGATGCATATAATGTACTTCAGGTAAATGTTTTAACAGGAACCTCACAGAATAATATTAAAATCCACACACACTCAGAGAATCTAGAAAGAAAGTGAAGAACAGTTGTTAAAAGATGAGATTTTTTACATCCATTATTGCTGACTCTTCAAAATTACTACAGAATGAAGTTATTCTCTGAGAGGCATCTGTATTAATTTGTAATTAAATGATTGCCCTTTTGTTTACAGATCCTTAAAGGGCATCACTCATTCAGGTGTTCTGGCTGGTTAGTGTGGGGGTTAGTTTGAACAGCATTCTCTCTCTTAGCTGACCCTCAGCACTACAAATTGTTTTATATTATGAGGACTTGTCAATTCATACAGTTGGAAAAACTTCTTGCATGGTGGTCTTTAACACAACTATAATATTGTATTCTAGCCTAAGGTGCATTCTATGTTATGCTTGGAAATTAGTCCAAAGTTTCGGTCAAGATTGAGTTCTATTCAATGATTGCACTAACCAAGACTTGTGTTTATGAAGAACATGGAATAGATAAGGTTCCTTGAACCATTCATTAAAGACATGAAACAACAAGAGTCAGTAAGTTATAGTTAACATGTTATCCGGATTTTTCTTGTATGTTGTATATAATTGTGAAGTAATTCCTTATTACACAGGATATATAAAATAAATATCAAGGGCCCCCCCAAGGATTATTTCCTTTAAAGGTGCACTAAACGGTGAATCTGCAGTCAGACAATCCAGCTAGTCAAGTTACTGGGAGGATTTAAACAAAGGCACCAGTCTTTCGCAACTGACCATCATTGTTGACGCACAGATACTATATACAGTCCAAGGTATGATTATTTAAAATGTTCGGTTTTATTTTAGCAATATTGGGCATTGCAAATAGTTATAAGGCAATCCTACCACAATGTAAGGACCGCAGGAAACTAACATCATCGGCAGTACAATTTGATGGGAAACAAATATAAACTTGTATCAACATTATTCTATTGTTTTTAGTATAAACCGTCGATCTAGTTGGATCAATTTGAAGTACGTTTAAAGTCACTTCTAGTACACTAATTCCAGATATTATAAATGATTTGCTTGAAGGAGTATTACTCTCTAGAACTCAAGTAGATGTTAAAGGTAAATCAAATTTGAATCGTAATTATTTCCTTCTATAAAGAAATTAATTTCAGAGAAAAAAAGTACTTTTGCAGCAAATTGATGACAATTTGGACAAGCTTAATCCTACTTTATATGGATAGATGCAACAAACACCATCTCCAACTCTCCAATATGAGACTTTCTTCTACAAGATTCTTCATTAAAGCAGCATGGTAGGTTTAATAAGAAATACCAACCATACAATGAGAGGTAGGCTGGTATGTTTTTGCTTTATTTTCATTTTCCTTGTTTATCTACCCGTTCTTGTTTCATGCTCAATCTAAAAAAATACTAACTCTTTCAATTATATACCATTTGATATAATAAAATATAAATTGCCATAAGTTGGACTCGACGATGCAGGGTGTATACATCATTTTCGGGCCCAAGAGATACTAGCATTCCATAGGCACATGATGCTAATACCTTATATACTTAGTCTAAACTTGAGTATATCATCCTAAACATAGCTAGCAGGCACCTTTTCTTTATGCATGCCTTATCATAATATGATGTATGTATGTATATATTCAGTACTTTAGCTATGGCAAATATGGACTGTTGGCTAGATTCTATTCCCATTGTATTGGACAGGGTATTCCAAGAAGACATGAGCTTTGGCGTAACTTCTACTCCTTTAGAAATTACTGACATCCTCTTTGGAACGTTTATCACCAAAGAGGGCTGTGGTACTACGAATAATAATATCAGACAATCATACCTGTTTTAGAGAGCTATAATTATCCCAGTATAATGTTACACATAAGATGCATAGTATGATTCACATTACCTCGACTGTCTTAGAGTGAGTAGAAATGTAGATGTCACTACAATGATTTAATGCTTTTTATACAGGTTGGGACCTCTTGGATGTCCTTGGAACAGCTAAGATTGAAGCAATACATTGATACTTTAAGAGCACTTAGCCAAGGGTACGTTATAGCTGTTACTTTGACTTTTAAATTGTACTACTTTAACTGGAGGAAAAACCGGCAATAGGACATGTACATGTTATATAACATTTGTCACTTCTTAATTTAGTATTAATTTGTTATCATTTTGTTCTAATATCAGTTCCCCTATGGTTTTCTATTTTGTCTTTTTTGTTTATGAGTATCATTCTTATACATTCTAATTAGTGCCATGTAAGGATAATACTTTACATACCATGTTTCATGTAAGGTTAAAATCTATGCCTAAATTGATGTTGTGCTTTACAATTTGGGTTGTTTCCATTACTAGTTTTTAAAAAGGATAATTAACCTTTTGTTCCAATTTTTTTATTTATTTATTTTATGTGGTCTAAAGTTTGGCGCCTTGTAAGGTTCGAAAAAAGAAAGCCTGGTCACTAGGCGGCTACTTAAAAAAAGG